>NC_040878.1:54424000-54727030 GCF_003676215.2 Rhopalosiphum maidis
AATAAAATAACGAATAAAAATGTTTCATTGTTTTTTGTATTAAGGTTACTGATTATTTAAATTTTTCTAACTTATTATATTTAATGATGTTTTTACAATATTAAATCGTTGTTTTTTAAACTGATTAGTGACTGTTAATTATGCGATTTACTAAAATGTATACATACAAGTATTATACATAGTTCGTCCCGTGTCTAATATACTAATATTATATGAACATTAAGACTAATTATTAATATTTAAATAATATAATTTTATATATCTAATCGTCTAGTATTATAAAATATACTAAATGCGCATATTGCATGCGTCATTAGTTTATGCACTATATACATTATACATTATTTTTATTCATGGACGATTTTCAAAATATAATTTATTATATTAAAATCTTTTAAATATAAATAATCTATGTATTATTATTACATCTACATTAGCCAACTTTTCTATCAAGTAGTTACGCTGTACACCCAAAATGGTATCTACACCTCAGTGGCGGCTATCCTATAATAGAGAAGTAGCGCCTGTTACATCTTTAATGATTAGAGGAGGGTGAGGTAGGTTATCTATTTAATTTTTCATAAGCAAATTATACAGAATAATACTTGAAATATTTTAATAGTATAATAGTAAATTAGCAACTATTTTTTTTAACATGTTGAATAAACTATTCAGTAGATAGGATGTTTTAATGGATGAATATTATTGCGGGTGGGTCGCTATTTCTTATGTTCCGCTACACCTATACTTTTAAGGATAGCCGCCACTGCTACACCCTATAATAATTTTGCTAAACTCATTTTAACGTGGATGGATTGTACTCGGTAAATTGTTTCACGAAATACACTTCACCATACTGCAGACATATTGTGTTTTTTGTGTATAATAAAAAATGAAAATTTTGAGTCTAAGTAATATTACCCATCAACAATGCTGTGTGATCATTATAATTGTATTATTGAAATTTTTAATTTTTTTTTTTTAATATTAAAATTTTACTTTGAGATACCGGAAAAAAGTACCTATAACAGTGGTGTAGCTAAATTGTCTACCTAAATCGCCGCGTGATCGTAATTTTACTATTAAAATAATATTATACTTTTTTCAAAATAATAATCATTATTGTGTGATACAAAAAAAATTAATTTAATGGTTTTAATCCGATATTAAAACCAAATTTAAAAAGGTAAATATCATATTATTGAGGATATCTAAGTAAGTTGAAAGAGTATAATCAAAAATCGTATGTCATATATTGGTGTAATATAATAAAACGTATTATGACGTATAAAATACTACATAATTATAAACACAATTTTATAATATATACTACTTACATAAATCAGCTATCTAAAATTTTAGTACACTCAATATTTAGGTCCAGATGTGGTTATAAAAATTCATTTTTTATTGTCATGAGATGATGAAATTATTACTATAAGTTTGTAAATCGAGTTTTTAGAAAATTGTGTTCGATTTGAATATAATATTTATTACAATAGCATTATGAATAATTTAATAAGCCTAAAATTTTTTATCACGTATAAATCTTTCATAATAATATAGTATTTATTATTTAATTTACCTGTTTTGATGTTAGGTGTGCTAAAATTGTAACAGATCCAAATCGAACGGAGTATTGTAAAATCCAACCGTATATCAGTATATTAGATTTAGTTGGATTCATTATCCCCCGGATATGATAATACAGATCGAACATGGAGAACAGACATAGCGAACACATTGACAATCCCAATTGGACGCCAAATAAATCGTTTAAGTTGTTCACTGCTTCGCGAGCCAATCTGTGTTTAACTTTTAATTGTTCGACAAAATTAACTATCGAGTGACCGGCAGCCAGCGTTTGTAGAACATCTCTGTTGTAATCAACGGTATTAAAGTTTTTCCCGTATTTTTCTCTTGCCCGTAGCATGAATGGGTATTTGTTTCGTACGACAGTATCGATCTTAAGTGCCATTAAATCTTTGTTGATCCCAACGAATTTTTGGTAGAGGATAAAACACAAGATGGTAAAATGAGTTTCAATACAATACATACTCATGTTCTGAATATACATAGAGATAAAAACGAATATTGTAAAATCCGATCTATATAACATCTTCCACAATCTAAAAGAATTTACCGGTACAGTTAGTAGTAAACATAATAATACAATTCGAGATGATACTTTTTTTAATACTGCCGTTTCAAATTGAGTCATTGGTGTGAATAGGTGAAACTTTTCTATATTTTTCTTGTACTGTATTAAAATACTATTACCCTTGAGAAATATAACTAGTCTTGATATCACACAAGTACTTGATACCACCCTTATAAACAGTCCTTTTATTACAGTAGATAAAGAACCATCGCATTTCCCGTCCAGCGCACATACAACATTAGGTGTAATGTAGAAGTTATAAATAGATGTTATTATTAATGACGTAGAAAAAACGATTTGCCATTTATTGTAACTTAAATCGATAGAAATTACACTAAAAATGTTCCAAAACAAAGTAGACCATTTATTCATTAAATGAAACATTATAGTCTGTAAACTATCTGACTGCCTATGTTTAACCACTTTTATAAAATTATATCATTTTGTATTTAAAAGTAAAATCCACACTAATGGCCTAAAATATGAATGGTTTCTAGTCACCGAGGTAAAATAAAAACAACAATTCTGTTTACTCTTTATTCAGTATAGGTATGTTTTGTTCATACTATAATAACTAAATTTTGTTTTTTAACTTACGTTGTTTGTTAATTTATTATTTACTACAAAAACTTTCATAAAAAAAATGTATAATAATTAATAATAATACTACTGATAATGATACTATTTATGTTACAACAATAATAATTATAAATTAATAATATTTTTTATCGTTTTTAAATGTTAATTAGTAATTACTTTTAAAATATGTTTTTTAAATTATGATTACACTGGAAAAGAAACAGTTTAATTTTATTCTCGGTATTTGCCCTGATATATTCTCAAAATTAAGTACTCTTCCATGGTAATCTATATCGTTAACTTATTAATTTATGTTCACCTTCATAATTCACATGTTAAATAAATATACAAAACAATTTAATATTTTAATATTTTAATTAGTTATTTGCGTTTCGTCGGCGTACTGCTACACAATTTTTGTTTAGAAACAAAGTAACTAATGTTAATTATTTTCAATCTATATTGTTTAATGAATTTGTAATAATACAACAAGATACGTTGTTCCCGTAGCAAAAGCCTAAAAAAAAAAAAAATTATTTTTTATTTTGTCTAATCAATACTTGTGCATATAAATAAATCAAATAAACACAGTTCATATAATATTTTAATTCAACATCAACTTTCATTTTTATAATATTCGTACATTTTATACTTAAAATAAAACAATAATATGATGATTATATTTTAAAAACTATTTACAATAAATCATTTAAACATAGTTGTTTTAATTAAATTAATTAATACTATTACTTATGTAACTATTGGCTATTATATTGTATTAGTGACTTATTAAATGCATGATACGTTACACCTGTAAAGAAATTATCACTGTTTTTTTAATTTATTTAAGCTTCAAGTTAACTAATTTACACTTTATAGACGTATATCACATACTTTATATGTTTAATCGTTTTATATTGGAATTTTGGTGTCTTATGGGACATAGGTACATACCTATACAATATATAGATTGCAGAATACATTTTTTATATGTGAAATTATTATACCTAATTTATATAAATATAAAATAAATGAATAAATATAAATTTTAATATTTTCTGTATATTTGTCAAAAATTGTTAATATATACGAATATAGGTAATAAATTTGTTTATGCTAAAATGTCTTGGAATCCTATGAAACATATTTCGTATTAAAATATTAAATGCATATTTGTTATCTATTTTAAAATCAAATTTGTTTATTTAGTAATGATGATAGTATTGAATACATAATGTACGTCGTATATATTATTAATATGTGAATTCATAACAATAAATGACAACAAATTAATTAAAATAAACTTATTAATTGAACCATTGAATAACTTACTGTAGTTATAATATGAGGGTGTATTGTGAACAAATCGCATGAAGTAAATTCCACTGAATGATGATATATTTGATTAAAAAATAAGTATAACTAAAAAAATTAAACATTTGTAAAATTATTAAGTGATTCAATAATTACAGTTGTTAAAAAATATATTGTTTTACCTCTTCCTTTGTGGTTTTATCTAAATATCGATTATTTATATCAGCTATAAGCATTTTTGTACTGTAAGCCTAAAAATGAAAATTTTGTAGAAATATTTTAATAAAAAGCAAAATTAAAAAGTGTAATGGATGATTCAAATTAAAAAAAAAAAGTCATATAATATAGTAGTAAGTAATAGTTTTGTTATATTATATTGATTGGCGTTTATATAATATAATAAAATAAACACATATACAAGAGATTCATGCCCGAATAGCAGACACCCAATTCGCAGACTACTCGTTTCGCCGACGCGGAAACTGGTTTCCGGTAAAAATGAAAAAAAGTTCCAATTCACCGACAAAACGTAGTTTCGTAAAATGTAAAAATGATTTTTATGTGGAAATCTAGAATATTACAATCTACAATCAAAATGTTGATAAAACTATACTATGATATTATTGGCATTTGTCTGTTGACAGTTAGTAATCGTTCAAAAACTTATTCGTCGTCTTTGTTCATTAACTTTAGTTCCGATCGAACAAATTGATAATTGTTGGACAGAAATTCATAGTGAAGAACCACTGCAGTCAGAAAGTAAATATAACTTTTTACGTAATTTGTTAGAACTTAACAAAACTTAATTATTTTACTATTATTATTTTTGGTGTGCTAAAATTATTAAATTATTTTACCGAAACATCCTTGGATCCAGATATTTTTCTATTTAATAGAAATATGTGGAATCATTTTAAGATGATACAATTTGTATTTTGGAATACTTGGATGCGATAATGTTTCATTTTCATTTAAAAAACAGAAGCTTATAAAGTTAAGTTATAGTATTAATTGTTGACTTGAACAATGTTCGTGATTTGTACAAATAATTTAAAACAATAAAAAATTATATAGTTTAATTAGTAAGTATAATTCATCATAAAATAGTGTGTCAGAAAATCGGGTGTCGGCCAATCGGTACGTCGCGATACAAGATGATTCATTAAGTATGATTAGACTCATTTTCCTATTAATAATAAATAATAATTTATTTAAATTCTGATTTTAGAATTTTTCAGTATATTATAATATATACTTTTAATTACTCGTGAATACTTAGATTTTTATACTATTTAAGAAGTATTCTATGGTAATACATTTTTTTTCAAATGAGAATTAATCAAAAAAAAGATTGATTCCTATTTGAAAAAAAATATAATATAGATAATAGATTATAGTATTATAAATTTCAACGTATCTGATATTATTTGTGCTTTATTATCTATAATGTCTATTTAATATAGGTACAGATTTATTTTTTAATATGTACTTAAAGATTTAATGGACTTGAGTTTGTTAAAAGTATTTCGACTTATAAAGTTATAAATGACAATTGACATCAATACATCATTTATTATAAAACGGGCGTAGCCCAAACGGCAATACGATCACTAAACTCCTCCTAAACGGCTGGACCGATTTGAATGAATGTTTTTGTATGCGTTTGAGTGACACCTTGGATGGTTTAGATTTACAAATCAGCCTGATAAAGTTAATTATTAATGCACCCCTATATTGCTTAAGAAACCTCTGTACAAGATTTCAAATATTTTTAATTGTTTAATAATTGTTTGTTATTTTTTCTAAGCGGTTGCTAGGATACTAAAAATATCAAAAAATAAAAATAAACAGGCATACTTAAGTGCATACTTGACATATTCATCATTAAAAATTTTTAATATAATATTAGAATATTTAAATGTGAATGTGGAAATGGTATCATACATCATTGTACCTATTATAGGAGATGGTGCGTGTTTATTTAATTCGCTCTACTATTTTATGTACAGAAAAATGCAATGGTGGTGACAATTATGTTAAGTTAAAATCTCAGAAATATCATCTAGCATTAAGCAACCAAACTTAACACGGATGCATTTTATACGGGCAACGAAGTGCACGGGGACAGCTAGTTTTATATATATCTTTATAGTTTTATACTTATTACTAATAAGTTATTAGTAAAAAATGTATTCTAACCGTAAATAATATACAAATTATCAATGTATTCGATTTAAGGTCAATATATTAATAATAAAAATCAAATAATAATAATAATAATATAGAAGCTAACTTACTTGTTTTGTGGTAAAATGTGTTGTAATAATAATTGCAAGACATCGGAATGCGTATTGCAATAGCCATCCGTAAATCAATATTTTAGATCTTGTTTTTGAATTTTTAGTGGTTACTTCTCCATAGATATCGAATAAAACCATAATAAATAAGTAAACTAAAGACGAACCCATTTGAGTTCCAGACAACTTATTAAGGTCTCGTAAAGCACTTCTAACAAACTGATGCTTCATTCTAAGTAATTCAATACTGTTGGCTAACGTATGCAGTTGTGAATCATTAATAATTTTACTCTGTACTTCATTTCGCAATACGACTGGATATTTGTTTTTAGATATAATTTCTGACTTCAACAAGGCTAACTCTTCATTGATAATTTGAAATTTTTGATACAACCCAAAACAACGTGCAATAAAATATATTTCAATCAGGCAAATGCTCAAATTTTGTATGTACATCATCATAAAAAAAATGAAAGTGTTAATGTACTGCACATTGTAGTAAATTAAATAAAGTCTCATTATATTTAATGGCAGTATAATACTAATATATCCAAATCCAATAAATATAATGAAAATATTCCGAGATGATTTTTTGGAAGCAATTATTGGAAAATATTGTTCATATTCTTCGATTTTTTTATTATACTCGGGATAATAAGTTAAATTTTTGAATATATCCGTAATTTTAGAGACTAAACATGCGATGGCAATTAATCGAGGGAACGCAGATTTTATAGATGTTGCCAATGCGTCATTGCAAGTGATCATAAAACAAATATATGAAGGCGAATTTAGATAGTTATACACACATGTCATACCCAAAATTATAGAAATTATTATTTCAAGATAGAATTTTAGTTTATTTAAATAGAACTTAAACATTGTTAAATAATGAAACAAAAACCGTAATGGAATAAAACAAAACAATTATACGAGCAAGGAAATGTATGTACAAAAACATTAAAAACTGTACGTGTTGCAGAAAAATATTATAATGTAGGTACTTAAGTTTATTTATTCATACTTATATTATATGTACATTACAAGTTTACTACCTGGAAAAGTTAATTTTAAGCAGAATGTTTCTAAATATTTAATAAAGTTTATTTTCATTATTTTCTTCCTTTTTATTAAAAAATAGTGTTGTTTATTCATAAATTAATTTTTAATATTATAAATGCACTTGCATGAATAAAATATGTTCTTTGATTACAATGTATTAAATGATAAACTAATAATTAATTAGAAACTTTATTTTGTTATTTTTGAAAATTTTAAAATTCATTAAGACTTAATAAGTCAGTTTGAGTGCAATTTTTATTTAGACAAAAATAGTATAAAAACAATTATAGTATAAAAAAATATTTTTATTAAACTCGCATAGAAAGTTGTACGCGTATACTATATTTAAAATGTTTATCATACAGTGGTACATATATTACATATTAAATATGTTTAAATGTCCTACAAAATCCTTCCAAGATTGTTCTTAAATAATATCTAGAGATTGCACTTTATATTTTTTATTAATTTATCTAAACAATTTAAAATCACATTTTTAAAACACTATCTCTTCATACAAGTTAATTAATAAATTATACGTATAAAATAATAATTATTAAAAATTTGTGACTTACTATAATGTCCATAGTTTAATTTTTAATTAAAATTAAATATATTTTCTAGTCTTAAATAGTAATGTTGCATTAGTTTTGTTTGTTATCTAACGAAACTGTAATAATATAACAAGATACGTTGTACCCGCGACTATGGCCTGAAATAATTATAATATACATATATTAGAGTGTAAAATAATTCTTTATATAATAAAATAAGTAATAACAATTAATAAGTGATAGTATTATTAATTTATGTTATTTAGCATAATGTGTTAAAACAAAAACACAATACGTAAAAGCAGAATTTTAGAAAACCTATAACGAACAATTATATATTATAATATTTAATCTGCAGAAGTTATAATAGCTACATTCGATTAATTTAGCAATTTAATATTATGATAAAGTAAGTTATACACTTTAGCGTATTATAAATACTCGTTATAATAATATTTTTGTTAATTATGAGTATAAAATCAAATAGAGAATAATGTATAATATTGAAAACTTCAGGCGTTTTATTAACGTTATATGATTAGCACAATATTTTAATCTTAAAGCAATGCATAACGTCCTAGACATCAAATCATATAATAATTATAGTATTTGATACTCAGCGCTACACAAACACAAAGAAAAGAAAATTATGAATAACTATCTCGACTTCCACGAGAAAGTTTTTAAAATTTCTTTTATGAATTTAGAATGTGTCTCGAAATTGAGATAATATTTTATAAGGAGTCTATGAATTTCATATTTCGATAATTTCGAGAACAAATCTTAATACTAATAGTTATCAATAGTTTTGATTTTGCTATTACATTCAGCAACTCGGTGTATTAAATAAGAAAAGTCTTTTTTTTTATAATAACTGAGTTGAATGTCCAAGACTTATTTGGTACCCACTTACTTTTATATTTTATATTAGGTATACAGAATACACATTACAAATTATTTTATATATTTTAATAAATACGACTTTATATGTATTATATAATTATATATAAACTTACAGATGTAATTATTCGTGTGTTTAGTATAAACAAATCATATGTTGTAAACTCCACGGTGCGACTACATAATTCCTTCAAAAACAATTGTAACTAAAAAAAGAATTTAAAAATTGTTTATTACAAGTGTATATATTATAGTATAATAGTATATACTATTAATGTTTATATTACATGTTTTATTCGTGTTAATGTTTACGTTAAATCGTAAGTAGGTACAGAAGTACAGATAACTACTAAATTATTCAGTATCAGTTTTGTCAAAACTGCAAGAATGAAGGTAGAATGAATTTATACATGGTATAAAATATTAAAATATAGATAAACAAAATAATATTTATTTCATTAAATTTCTAGATGTCTGGTATATTTACGTTTTATTCTTAACTAAGTACCGTGAGGGAGGGAGAGTCAATCTAGGAAGTCACCTCCCTAAAATGTTTACTGCCATTACTCACCTCTTCTTTTGTATTGTTGTCTGTATACCGATTATTTATATCAGTTAAAATCGTTTTTGATTTGTTTGCCTTGAAAAAAAAAACGATTATAAAGCGTATAGCCTAAAATAGAATAAGATATATAATATAAAATACGTATCACGAAATGGATGAAAATGAAATCTAATATGAGGGTTGTATACTTGTATTAATAAAAGTAAATTTAATGTCTAAGATCACGTGTTAGTTTATTTTAATTATTGTAATTGCATTTTGTGCAATACCTTTACACAACTACACACATATACATATGTTACCGGCAAAAAAGTAAATTAAGGAATTAACATTGATGAACTGCAGTCAATAACGATATTTTCTATCAAATTAAACAATATACTACATTGATTAGGAAATAACGTTTATGTCCATTATTTTCAGACAATCATTCATTTAGAAATATTTCACATGCAATGACTGATATAATTCCTGGCTTTTTCAGACATAATTAATAAAAATGTTAAACCAAGTATTGCATAATGATTTATGCAAAGGTAATAGATTAGTTAAAAAAAAAGTGATTTTTATTCAATTCAAAGTGTCATAATACATAATATTGTGAAAATAAATAATCTTATATTTTAATATTTATGGCCCACTTAAAATAATTTGCGAACAAAATTATCAATATCGTCTACCGAAAATTACCGAGTAATTTCCTAATCATAGTTGCAAATGTGTTAACAAAATATTAGATTTTTAAAATATTGCCTATAATGCCATATATGTTAAAAGGTCATTGTCAGCTAAATCTTAAGCCATTGACGATATCGTCTATTAATGTTAGGAATTTATGATATTGACTAGGCATTTAGGTTATTGCCATAGGTTTAGGTTATTAATAGTAACATTTATACCGACTTAATAATATACTATTTAGTATAGCTTTAAAAAATTATCTTTTAAACACATGTTGATTGATATATAATATTATATACCATAGACATTTTAGTTTTTATATTTCCTACGCGATAATTGTTTGTCAATCCTTATCATATATACCTATATAATAAAAAATAATTATAAAAATTAAATACTTAAAATATGTTTTTAAAGATGTTTATATGATCTAGATCAATTTTTTTTTTTTATTAAATAACATATTATAGTATATTCGTAATTAAAAAAAATTGTCAATAATTACCTGTTTTGTAGTAATATGTGTTGTCAATACAATCATACAAAATCTAAATGCATATTGCAACAACCACATATATAGCATCCAATGTGTTTGTAACATGTTATAATCTGTTAATACGACTTCGTAAATATCAAACAATGTCATTACAAGCAAAAGAAATAGAGACAGCACCAATTGGAAGCTGTATATATCGTTCAGATCATTAACAGAGTCACTGACAAATCGATGTCTCATCTTAAGTGATTCGATACTATTCACCAACTGGCACTCTTTGATTTTTTGACAAAAATTGTCATTAGAATCCAAATTACTACGAATTCTGTTACATTTTCCAGGATTTAATGCTGACGGGTATCTGTTTATGACAACCGTTCTGGACTTCAAAACAGCCATGTCCTCGTTGATAGATTGATATTTTAGATATAATCCGAAACAATAAGTAATAAACTGTAGTTCGGTAATACACACACTTGCATTTTGTATATACATAAATGAAAAAAACAGAACCATTGCATTATCTCGAAATTGATCATAAAGTAAATAAATTCTTAGCGCATTAGTTGGCAGTATTAAAATAACACATAGAGACGCCACTACAAAAACAAAAATGCGAAAATTTGCTTTATAAACATCCATCGGATAGTACATTTCGTACCTTTTGATATTCTTTTCGTACTTAACAATATAGTTTAAATATTTGTACATAACCGTTAATTGAGATAGCATACATACGATAGAAATTGCTCGAGGAAACATAGATATCATAATCGTAGATTTTGAGGTGTTGCAATTATTTAGTTTACACATATAATATGTAGAATTTATATAGCTATAGACACACGATAACACTATTATTGTGGAAATCACTAGGTCGATATTGTCGTAAAATGTATTAATAAAATTACACATTATCGCTAAAATAAAATATTTTAATGTTTTACACAAATACATTTATAAAAATGTAGCATTTATTTGAAACCTTGCGATAGATTGAGAATCAAGTGATGACCAAGTAGCTGTCTATTTTAATAAGAAATAATAACAAAGTAATTATTAGGATGTATCATTATTTTTAATGAGTTTATTATCATATTTACTACTGTAAATTTGTTTTCTGTTTAAAACATATGCATTATTCAATAACTTAAAAATGGTATAATTATTATTTATTCATAAATTATTTAACAATCGTTATTTCTAAAAACGAATTAAACACACCCAGTAGCGTATCCAGGATTCATTTTACGGGGGTGTTTTAAAATTTAATAGACTTATGGTAGGTGGGAGGGGGCAAGTTCATCAATAACCTCTACCCTAGATATAGGTATATCTCTATGGATATTTATTAATTCTAAGCCATTCGGCTGTTTTCTCCAACGGTATTTCTTAAATAACTTTTAAGTCTACGATGTGTTGAAAAGGAGTGTACACTCTCAGATGTAGTGACAAGGATCGTTAGGAAAAATAATATAACTACAATTTATTATGAATGATTATTTCTTGTACTCGTATTGAGCAAATTACACTGTAAGTTTGGAGTTTGGTAAAATATAACAAAATACGGCCGATGGGGGGGGGGGTGTTCTAACACCCATATTACCCCGCCTAAATACACACTTGAACACACCATAGTCAAGTATTTTATGGAAGAGTAACACAATTCCACAGAAGTGTACTTTTCAGTTTTCTCTTTTCCGTCAATACCAGTTATCACCAAAATTACTCCTTGCACTTTTTCAATCGGTGATATTAAATTGAGTCCATGCTACTTTTATCTGTTTGAATTGAGTCCAGCTTATTATCTTAATATCTTTGAATTGAGTCAAATAGATAAAATGTCATAACTACCTAGACAGTAAAAGTCACTCAAAATTAAATGCTTTTTTTCATTCCATTCGGGACATCCAAATATTTTTTTTCTTGTGGACACTCTTCTGAGGATACAGTCTGATACATATATAAAATTAAAAAGCAAAGTAAATAAGACCATGTTAAGATATATTAGAAGAAAAAAATTTTTTACGGGAGCAGACAAACAAATATATAAATAAGCAAATTTGGAGATTTTTTGATATCTGTATCATTTAAATTTTTACCAGCCACTATTTAATTATTAACATTATTATATTACCTACACATAATTATTATTACTTTAAAAACATTATTATTATTATTATTATTAAAAACAATACTTAATCAAGTAAGTTAAGTAATGAGTAATCAATATATATCAATAATAGGCTGAAGGGAATCAACTCGAACAACCTAACAATATTGGTCGGGATCAACTCTGATAACGCAAAAGTATTTGCGGGACTCCATTCAATGTCAGCCTTTTCGGTAATACTCTTTTTCGGCAAATGAGACATGGATAAATTCCACATTATCACTATAATAATATTAAAAATATTATAGAATATTAAAAAATGATTAACATTACGTTTTAATAAAATTACATTTTAATGATTCTATAAGAATAATAATAAAAATATGTATGCAAAAAAAAATAATAAAAAATATTTACTACATATACTATTATTATAAGATTTTATTTTAATTTTGTGGTATGCTTTTTATAAAATACTAAAATATTATACGAGTACAAGATTAATCTTACGATAAAGCAGTAGTTCACAAACTATGTTACGCGTACCACTAGTGGTACGCGGAGTGCCGTTTTTGGATAATAAACCCGTTAAATTATTTAATTCATGTTATTTAAAAAAAACTAATAAATAAAAATTAATTATACCTACTGTAGTTGTAGTATTTTACTGCCTTATTATTTAAAATAAATTATTAACTGTACAATTTGGAATTTGGATCGTTCTATTTTTAGTGATTAGTGGTTCGCGACTGATTGATAATATACCTTAGTGGTACGTAAAAAAAAAAGTTTGAGAACCACCGCGATAAAGTAATGTTCTTAATTTAATTTATGTATACTGTATTCGTTAAAATTTATAATAATATATTGTTTTTCAATATTATATATTTGTATAATATTTTAAATTAATTTACTGTATAATAATATGAAAAAATAAAATTATAATATAATACTATATAATATTATACTATTAAATATTAGGATAAAATCTATAGGTAATAAAAAAAAAAAATACTAAAACATATTACTAATTTACTTATATATTTATTTTCTCGTATTATTACATTTTTTTTTTTATTTTAGTGAACATATTGTAATAACACAATGAAATATGTTGTGACTGCAGCAATAGTCTATAAATAAAATAATAATTCATATTAGAAAATAATTTTTACGACCAATAAAAATATAGTTTAACTGCATAAGTTTGTAATATAATTTTCTTATAACCTTGTACAATATTATTTATAATCTGCTTATAAATTCTGAAAGTTTTTTATTTCATTTTATCGAGATTATACTTATACAATATACGTATAGATATACTCGAATACACATTTTTGGTGCATATTGCATATATTTGTTACATATAGTGATAGTTTAAAGTTTAAACTTAAACATAATACTGTAATATTTTTCTAATATTGTTTACAATAATGTATCTTGACTATATACATATTTAAAAACAAAATATGTTAACTTACAGAAGTAATGAAATGAGCATTTAATGTGAAAAAATCACAGGTAGTGAATTCCATTGAATGATGTATAATTTGATTGGAAAATAAGTTTAACTAGAATTTTACGAACAAAAATTATTTTAAAAACTTAAAAAGATTACTTACTGATATTCATTATAAAAAATATAAAAATATTTCATTTTACCTCTTCCTTTGTGCTGGTATCTAAATGTCGATTGTTTATATCAGTTGTTAAAGTTTTTGTTCTATACGCCTAAAAAATAAAAATAGTGAGTATATTATATGAAATATGTTATAAATACAGAATAATAATTATTATTTTAGTAACACAATTTTTAACAAAAATGGTACTACCTCCTACCTACTAAAATTAGAAAGTAAATAATATTCTCTAAAAAATTGATAGCCGCTTGAATAAAAATTCTTCATTAGGTCTACTTACAAAAGTTTACAAGTGTGGCCATCAAGAAAATTGAAACAGGAAAAAAAATAACATCGTTGGTATATAATAGAGATACTCATAGATAAAGTCACACACGCGCATTATGATTGGAGATCGTCGGTCGGATGCTACATTTTATGACGTTCCGAAAGACTGATCGCGTATTGATGTGGTATATGACGATAATATGGAGGTGTGGTGCAGATTCAAATAATTTAGGCTTGAACTTGATATCATTAAAATAAACTATTATATGTAATATGATGATACCTAAAAATATAGTAAATAGCTACAAGAAATAGTTTTCGTTTTAATAGTTTCATACTTAGGTAGTTACGTTTGCCACCGTCTCAAATTATAATATAATATTATAAATACAGTTTTTTTAGTGCGGCAAATTTGCCGCTCCAATCCGATTACTTTGCCTATAGGGTAATCCGACGGTGACTCTACTGTATATTAGGTGTTAAGTGGGTCACTATTATAATTTATAGATGTGTTAAATTCTATTTTAATAATGATTCTAAACGAAGACTTTCAGAATATATCATTAAAAATATTTCGTAATTTTATGATATGGTTTTTTGATATAGCTGTAAAAGCCTATTTTTTTTACTTTTATTCTTACAGTAATATAATGTCATATATTTCCTACTGATGTAAACTATAGATTTACAATACAGTCATAAGATATATTATATAGTATATGTTTTAATATGTAAATCACTATAACATGGGTGGAGCCCGAGAAACAAATTGCGCTGAGGCACATAAATATTATTTCTGTAGTGTTGGGATTAAATTTAAACGCCGCCGCTGCCGTGCGTGAGTTCTAATGCTGACATAATAGAGTTCGGCAGGTGGGCGTGACGGAGGTCGGCACGACGGCAGACCTCAGTAAAGTATTTTATGCTTATTTTAATATTACTAAGATGTTTTCGGCAATAACACAATTGTATTATATTTTTCTGTGCAATTGTTTCACGTCCAACCTTTAAATACTGATCCAGTCTATACTCTGTTCAAAATGAGATCGTGACTTGGCGGCGATCAGTTTTCGTCCCTACCGAGTCAACTATCTGTACGCCTGCTGCGTAGTAAAGCCACGCCCATGCGTACAAGTTGACCGTCGAGTCACGATTTCATTTTGAATATATTTATTAGTATAGGGTATAAAAATCATTCGAGTAGTCGTTATGATGACGTCTTTTCTAAAGACTAAATCTGGCTTAAACTTAATTCGGTTAAATAAGGAGAAAAATAAAGCCAGACTACTAAGAGTACCAGATAACAGATAGTATTATTATTTTTGAGCGTAGCAAGAACATTTTTTGAGGTTATTTATTTAGAAAAAATGGCGTATACCCAAGACCTTTTTTTAACAATACATACCTGACCTTATAAGATATACGTACGTACAAGCCATATGAACCATTGAATAATGGTAATAGGAACGTCTGAATGAGGTAATAAATGTATGCCATCGAGCCATCGTATCTCACTACATCATGTTAACAGTGTCGGCGTAATCGATTTTTGGGTTATTTTATTTTATTAGGGAAAGGCATTATAAATATTAGTGCGTGTAACAACTAACAAGCAATGTGTGATACGAGGTTATTCTATAATAGTGTACAGTTTAAAACTTATTCACAGGCTCAACACCTGTTTCGTCGTGAAATGCGTCGTCAAAACGATCGTACAAAATCTGAACAAATAGTGCGTCAGCCACGCGTACAAGAAAACTTGTGACTGGGCCAGCGTGTACACGCCGAATATCTCTCCGTAGCCGTCGATCACGGTCATAACGCACAGGACGCACAGCGACAACAGCAGTTGGACGCCGTAAAGGTCGTTGAGGTCGCCGACCGCTTCCCGGACGCACTGGTGTCTCATCCGGAGCAGTTCGACGTTGTTGGCCGTGGGACGCGTCTCGGCCGAGGATGATACTCGCGGGGCGGCCGACGTTTTGCGGCTGCGGCGGCATCCGTTGTAGCCGCGCCCGCCTGCCGACTGTAGCAACACGGACGGGTACCGGTTAGCGACGACCGTCGCCGACTTGAGCGCGAACACGTCCTCGTTGATCAAGCAGAACCGCCGGTACAGCCCAAAACAGCGCGCCACGTAGTGGATTTCCGACGAGCACGTGCACAGATTCTGGGCGTACATGAGCACGAAGAACGCAGGTGACGGTGTGGTCACGGACGTCCCGGTGGATCATGTACACGCGGTACGCATTCGTCGGCAATATGGTGACGGCGTACACGGACACTATAAACGCGACGAAAACGCTGCCGACCTCGTCCGGGAAACACGTCTTGTACTCGCGTGTCCTGTACTCGTACTTGCGAAACGCGCCGCTCGCGTTGTGCAACATGGTCTTCACGCGGGATACGAGGCACACGACGGCCAAGGTCCGAGGCAGTACGGTGTTGACCTGCACCAGGACCGCAGTCACTTGATTGTGACACGACTCCATCGCGCACATGCAGTACGGCGACAGAACGATGTTGAACAGGCACCCGGTGATCAGTATCAACGAGAACAATGCTTCGAGTCGTTGGCGGCAGCGGCCGTCGAAGGCGTTGAACTTGAACATCGTCGTCCGACGCGCGCGCGTATGTGTGTTAGTGTGTGTACGTGTGTAACATCAATCGTATGATGGGGTGGTTTATCGCACGATAGTTTGCGTGCTGATCGAGACTGCCGCCCGGACGATTGCGTACACCGCACAAACGTAAACAGCCACGAACATTTCGGCGTGTTTGCGGTTTGAGTATGAAGTGGTTACGCGTGGTTATTGACAATGATTAAGTACTCTTCATAGGTTGGGTTCGATTAATTATACATAACAATAAAAAATATGGCTCTTGGTCCTCACTTGAGTGGGTTTGTAATATTTGTATAAATGCCTCGAAACGAACTTTTTAAAAATTGTTTTGAATGGTAATACGAAATATTTAAAGTTGTTTATTATACACTAAATAATTACTACCCACACAGCAAATTAATATTTACTATACGTCTTAAAAATATTTTGTCCTGAATAATATACATCATATAAATGTTTTGAGATCATCAAATGATATTTCACCTATATCATAAAAATATTTTTTGGCCACATTTTAAGGCTTACAAAATAATTATAAGTTATTTTTAAAATATCTTGATATATCTTATAAATATTTTGTTTAAATGTCTTAAATATATCTATTTAAATATATTTTAATAATTTCAAAAATTTTGTAAATATATTTATAATATCCTACAAATATTGTTATAAATATAATATATTATTTTAATTAGCAACAATATTTTTTTATGATAATCACTATTTAAATAGTACCTATAGGTACGTATTAAATAATATTGTGATTTGTCACACCTATTACAATTGCCCGTAAGTTAAACAAAAATGTAATTGATCGTCTTCCTTTATTTTATTGTATATTTATATTAAAAGATACTGATTGAGTGATGACTAGTTTTGATAAAAGTTTTATTTTAAACTCATTCCAATGGTTATTTGGCGTTTAGAATGTATAATTAAGGTGGGATGAGGGGGATAGATCCTTCTAGAGTCTTATTTTACTAATATTTTGAAATATTTATAATGTGATAATAATGCAACTATAATACTATAAATAATAGTGTTCTTAATAGTCTTTGAAGTTGTTTTGTTTATTCCTGGAAGTAATATAAAGTTTATAGTTTTCTACTAAAAAAATGTATATATACCTATAATATAGTCGCCGTTTATTCCGAACAAAGTCCTAATAATTTTGTACGCAATATATTGAATACTAAAATATTTTTATTCGAATTTATAGTTTTTATTTTTTCACATTGCGTACTTAATTAATAATATATGATAAGTTATTTTTATTTTTTATTCAATTGGTTTATCAAAAATGTTTTTTTGTTTTTGAATAAATCCAATTCGTGACCGGTCCTACGGCAAACAAGTGTCGCGAGGGCGTTTACTCGAGCATATGATGCGTCGACCAGAAAGGCGACTTCGCAGGTTAGGTTAGGCTCGACTGCTTCGGTCACGAGAGCAACGGTTTACGAACTAGGACTAGTGCGCGATGTTGTACGCGTTGACACTGTAGATAACGATTCTGGTGACAGACGGCGATGATCGAAACACAAAACGAGCGAATAATTGATTTTACGGAACCGGCGGCGACTAGTGGGGAGACTCACCCTGTGAACTAAGTCTCCGCCGCCGTCGTTACAAGTCGTCATCACCATCGTCGGTAGTCGGTACCGTAGGGGCGAATATTTACCCGCGTCAGTACCGCTAGCCACCGTGTCGTCGTTATCCATCGCTCCACCTGACTTTAGAATTCGGGTGACTACGAGCTCATGGCGACAGCGGGTAATCGGAGAATGTACATGGGCAATTTACACTACAGAGAACCGTCCATTCACTTTATCGTATCCCCTCCGTCTTTCGTCATCGTCATTCTGTTCGATGTCTTCGGCTAAGGGAGCCAAGCTCCGGACGCTATTCGCATTGAGTGCATATACCCAATACATCATCACGCTTGTAGTTTCGCCACACCACAGTGATATGTTGTCGTCAGTGGGGCGGCGTTGTACGGGTGTTACATCCGGATCAAAGCCAACCGACAAGCTGGCCAAAATTGTTCCTTATCTCGACACACTTAGTCGGCAAGACACTGTCCACCGTAATTTCAGCATCGCTTCACAACTCGTAAATAATAATGTATACACTTAGATAATCATAATTAAAGTAATGCACAGCAAATAATTTTAGTAACCAACACCAGTGACTTTTATAAGAAAACCAAACAAACGACAGTTAAGCACTATAAAATGTTTAACAATAAGACTTCATAATCAGATATACTCCAATCCTTAAAGTGTAAAGACTTTTTTAAAACTAAAAAAAAATCAAAAGTTGATTTTATTAAATTCTGTAATATTTACTGTTACATTGAACATATTGATACTTCTAAATTTCTTATAAGTACATACATATTTTTAATTATTTTTAGTTAACATTAATAACTGATGATTTTCTTTATACCTGTGTCAACAATGTTAATTAAATATGTATAATATTTTACCTACGTCCATATTATAATATTGTATTATTATTTATAAATTATCAACAATATAGTCCAAGTGATAGATTCTTCGCTTTTTTATAACCTGGAGAAATACTAAAAAGCAAAATAATATAATATACATTTAGATAAGTAAATTAAACTATATTTATTAGTACACAATATAAAAAAGTATTACATATTTTAATTTACTGAAATATATTATTATTCAAAAATGAAATAAAACATTTCAGAAATTAGTTGAAATATGATTAATATCGTAAATATATATTGTTTTCAGTACCTAACATCGTTCTATGAATTGAATTGTAATAAAATAACAAGATATGTCGTACCAGCTGCAATTGCCTACAAACAAAAAACATTCAAAATAATTATATAAACCAAAACTTTTCCATATTGAGTAGAAAAATCTAATTTTTAATAAATTAAAAATATTTGTATCATATAATTTAATTAGGTATATAATCAACTTACAGATGTGATTAGATGAGTGTTTAATGTGAAGAAATCACAAGCAGTAAATTCAATCGAACAACTGGAAATTTGGTTGAGGAAAAGTTGTAACTGTAAATAACAATAAACATATACGGTATTAAATTCTTATAAATACCATAATTTGTATAATCAGATTTACCTCTTCTTTAGTATTATTATCTAAATAACGATTGTTTATATCCGTTATAAGTATTTTCGATTTGAGTGCCTATAACAAACATTTTCAATTATCATGATTAAATAAGGCTATGTATTTTTACAATATATATATTATATATATTTATACACGAGATGTTATTTCCAAAAGTATTATAACT
Organism: Rhopalosiphum maidis; assembly: GCF_003676215.2. Lineage (NCBI taxonomy): Eukaryota > Metazoa > Arthropoda > Insecta > Hemiptera > Aphididae > Rhopalosiphum > Rhopalosiphum maidis. The sequence continues at coordinate 54,444,557 of NC_040878.1, forward strand.
GTGATTATTTAATTATTTTTAAAACTGAAAATAAATTATTTTACAGTGTATATATGTGCCTCTTATCGTTGGCGTATCCAGAGGGGCACAGAGGTCATGCCCCCCCTCGTTAGCCGTATTTACTATTTTTTGTTTTAAAGATTTATATTTATTTGTACATGAACGCATACTACAATATGTCTTATTAAAATTTAGACAGTGTGTGCCTCTCTCTAAAAAAAATCTGGATACGCTACTACCTCCTATTCTTTAAATGTGTAGAATAGATAAAATAAATACGTAAAAATAGAGCATACCATTTTTATATTTTTTATACGATAAGATCCCGCAAAACTTTCTTAAAGGCTTCATGGGTTATATAAAATTAACATATGTGTTACTTTAAAAGCATTATTTTTAAAAATGTTCAGTGCCTCTTATTATATAATATCAGAAAAACCGACCAAACGGATTAGAAATATTTTTTTATAAAATATTCCCACTTTAAATATACAATGTTAATTACAAACTCAGTTATACAAATGCATTCGTTTTACTGCTTTGAATGCAATTTTGGTGAGCTTATCACCAAATATAGTAGATAGGTGCTTTTTAATATATCTTTAAAATTACCTGTTTCGTTGTTAAATGTGCTAGAACAGTAATAAGTAAAAATCTAACGAAGTATTGTATAATCCAGCAGTAAACTAGTATCTTATACTTTGAATGTTTCCATATTGCTTGCATGTGATAATATAAGTCGAATAATGTGTATAAACACAATGCACACGATGACAACCCCAAATGAATTCCAAACATGTTATTTAAATTTTTTACAGCTTGACAAACTAATTTATGTTTTGCTTTTAGGTTTTCCAAAAAATCAGTCATTGGATAGCCGGTTATCAGAGACTGAAAAACGTCTCTATTGTATTCAATAGTGCTATCGTTTTTTCCATATCTCTCTCCAGTCTGTGATACGAACGGATATTTGTTACGCACAATCGTATCAATCTTAAGTGCCATTAAATCATTGTTGATCCCAACTATCTTTTGATAAAGAATATAACACAATACGGTAAAATGAGTTTCTATACAATACATGCTGAAGTTTTGTAGATACACTAAAATAACAAATGGAACGGTTTGTTTTGCTGCATAATATAAAATCCATAATCTACACACATTAACAGGTACAGTTAGTAATATGCAACATAGAACGACACGAGATGACATTTTTTTCAACTTATCTGTTTCAGAAGATGTCATTGGTGTAAATATATGGAAATCGTCCATATTTTTCTTGTAATTTACCAGATGAGTTTTACCCTTTAAAAAAATAACACATCTTGATATCAAACAAGTCACAGCCACCACCCTCGCAAACAGCCCTTTTAAAACCGTTATTATTGAGCCGTCACAGTTATTTTCCAATATGCATACAATTTGAGGTGTAGTGTAGACAACATAAATACAAGACATAATTAACAACATTGAGTAAGTTGTTTGCCATTTGTTGTGATTAACAGATAGAACACTAAAAATATCAAAGATAAAAACTGACCATTTCGGTATTGGACGAAACATTACTACCTACCTAAATGACTATTTTTAAGAGTTTCTACCCTCACTAAACTTTTGAATAATTTTAAGGCAATATTATAATATTTCGTATATTATTTCTTAACTTATAAACCACGTGTATATGTTAACGTCAAGGCATATTAAAAATTCATAAACAATGGTATTATTTACCTATTAATTATTCATGTTTATTTTACCGGTTGCACCCTTTAAATATTAAATTATTTTAAAAATAAAACTCATAATATGAACTAGGTACCTAATGATAAAATAATCATAAACATATATATATACGATATTATAATATGAAACAATTTTCACAAATATATATATTTTTTAAATATTTTAAATTTTACAGCTAATAAAAATAATAAAATATCAAATATATAAAATTAGGCAAGTAAAGTATGAAATAATAAAGAACCTATTATTTTTAACGAAAGTCCTATAAGTTGTAGGTAACCATAAGACATAGGAATGCGTAAGATTTACAGATGCAGCACACATTTTAAACCAGTCCCAGCAGAACACTATGCATTATCAGCCCACTTGTATCCCTCGTAATGACATGACTAGAATTATTAAATGAAACTAGAATTTATAATACTATTGTATATTTAGTAAGATAAATAAACGGTCCACGAGGTAAAAATAAAAATAAAATTATAAATCTTAATAATATAAAAAAAATCAAATTTCACTTTCGATATATTTTGCTTTATTGTTTATAGATTTTCCGAGCGATTTTTAAAAAAACCTTAAAAAATAGAAAACCTGGTCAAAAATGCAAAAATAATTTTAAAAAAATGGATGTAAGCATCTTCTTAAAAAAATGTTGAAAAAAGCAAAAAATAAGCACTTTTAAATTTCATAATATGGCGTGTTGTAACTTGACATACACTTCCATAGCACTCTGCTATATTTTAAGTCAATTCATAAAAATAAGCAAATACTTTAAGTTCCGAGCCCTGGATATGATATTATGGATTGTATGAAAAAGGCGCCAGTTGGCATTTTGGCCTGGGGCGTCATTAGCCTTGCGCCGGGCCTTCATAAATATAGTAATGTACATACATCGTACATGGTTGAGTCTTTATATTTCCACATCTTTCACGTGTGAATACGTCAGTTAATTTAAAATTATAGGCAATGAAAGAATTATTTCAAAAAATTAATAAGCTACAGTGACTATCAGTAATAACCCATGTTGTTGCTCTCCGAAATAGGGAAGAGAGATAAAAATTAAAAAAGACAGTGGATATCTTTCTAGCAAGGGATATTTAGACTAATTAGAGATTTTATGTTTAAATGTCATCAATATGTCAAAATGAAAGAAGTGTATCTTTTAAATTGCGATCTCATCTTGGTATTTACGGGATTCACGATGTTCGTTTCCGTGTAACATTATACTCATAATAGTGGCCTATTTATATTTGATTATCTATATGTATATAAAATCCAGACTTATTTAGGCCTTCGCGTTGATTCTGTTATTTTTTTGTTGGTCAACCATCAACATTGACCATTAATAATTTTGTTTTATTTTAAATTCAATTTTTTTGAGATTATTCATACTAATTTGTAAGCTACTAAATTAAATCGCCGGTCACCCACAAAATCCAAAATAAATTATTAGATTCAACAAAAGTACTATTTTCTACATCCATACACACACCAATGACCAACACAATACTTGTTTAAAAGAAGCGAAATTTTAAATAAAACCTAATTATACCTATTATCTAGTATTATATGAAAAATTCCTTAAAATTATTAGAAACTGTTTTGATCTTAAAATAGAATGTTTTTTTTTTCAAATAAATGTCCATTTTTGTGTCAATACCAATTAATGAAACAATTTAAAGGAACAATTAAATTGTATTTTTATAATATTATATTAGATTATACCTCTCTCTAATAGTCTAATACTCTAATCAGTAATCTCTATGTAAGTATAAGCCAGTAGGTATAATACTATAATGTATATTAATTATTAAGTAATTAATATAGATTATGTTATTATATATATTATACACCTAAATATCTAGTACAATCTAAGGCTAATGAACTTGAATCAACGTCAAAAATAAAAACATTTTACTTTTCGACAAATAATTGTGTTGGCGCGAAGGAATAAAAAAAAATGTTATAAATATGAATACCTATATAGAATATACTTCTAAAATAATATCTGTATTATAGGTATTAAATTGTAAATATTTCGAATAATTGACATACAGATGATTGACGCTAAACTGTAATAATAATACATAAAATGAAAACTCATACAAAACGAACAAAATACACAATAATATATTATATAGGTAACAGCCAACGGGTATCATAAATTATAATAGACAGTAGAGTAGGTATTATAGGAATGATCGTCGTTAGTAAATAAACTCAATTTATTTTTAATAATAATTAATTTTTAATATGTTTCAATTAATATTGGTATAGACAAGCTTAAGTTTTTTTTTGCTTTAATAGTTCTTTAAATATTTTAGCTGATTCTCAGTACACCCTTAACACAAATTTTTACATTTTTGTTTTGTCCACACTCAATGTATTCCCATCATTGCAGTAGTATTTTAAAATTTAAAATGTTACTGTTTTCCTAATTTAATAGTTTAATATATATGTACATATTTATTTGCATTAAATTATTTTACAATTAGATAGCAATCAAGTTATTTTTTAAGCAATACTTCTTATTAGGCTATTAATCATTAGCTGCGGGTTATCTTTATACATAGGAGAGAACAAAGGTATTTTAAAGTACAATATTGAGGATTTTTGGAATGAGAAATTAATTGAAATTCACAGAAATTTTGTATTTTGTGATTTCTTTTTTGATTTATTAAAATTATGTTATTTGAAATTGCCTATTTCTAACCTAAACTTAATAAGCATATCTTGTGCAACAATACATTTATATATAAACTATATACCTATTTTTGGTTTAGAGTTATTGTTAGAATATAATGAGTACCTAATGAGTAATGACCAATAATAAATATTTAAGTGTTATACATTTTTATATACGCGAATAGTAAATTTACCTGTTTAGTCATATTGTGAGCTGCTATTACTATTATGTAAAATCTGATGGAATACTGCAATAACCACATGTAAATAAATATCAACGGCCTCGAACTGGCACCCATTATATTGGAAACTTGATAATAAATGTCAAATAGCGTCATTACACACAAAGTAAGTAACGACAAAGCTATCGGTATGCCAAACAAATCGATCAACACGTAGACAGCATCTCGAATCAACCGGTGTCTGATACGTATTATTTCCATGGCATTTGCAATCGAGTGGTCGTTAGGTCCGTAAAAGTCGTCATCGTAGACCACTCGATGTCCGACAGAAACCGTCTTTTCGAAGATGCTCATTGACGGATGCACGATTTCCAAACCAAGACGTTCCAGGTCACGGTTGATTTTAAAAAACTTGTTGTCCAGCGTGTGGCATAGAGTTATGAAATAGGTTTCAATCATACACATTCCAATATTTTCCAGATACATAAACACGAAAAACACCAAAATTACAGAACCCGAATCATTTATGTACATCAATAATAACCTTAATATATTGATGGGCAATATAACGAACAGATACAAAACGATCAGTAACAAAAAGAACAGCGAATGATTTCGATGTTCTTTGTCGGTCGTTGGCGAGTACACCTCGTAGGCTTCAATGTTTTTCTCGTAAACCGGCATCATTATACAGTACTTACACAGCAAAGTGGATAACGACAAGAAACAGGCCACGGCTATCATTCTGGAGTACATGCCTTGCATCGAGGTGAATGTCACTCCTGCGCAATTTCCGTCCAATAGGCATAATACTAACGGCGACATTACAAAATTGAAAACGCAAGTTATTAAAAGCACTATTGCATTGATTAAGGTAAAACATTTTTGGAATGAAGTTAATAAATTCATACTGTGTATTCGAGATAATATAGTGATGCATAAGTTTAAGTAATAAAGTATATGACATAAATATTTTTATGGATACATATCGGTGCAATTTTTTTTCTTCACATACAAATAATTATTAGTTCAAGTTATATATATGGGTATATTATATTATGCAGATTTTAGATATTTTTACAATTCTTCTTTAATTTATATAACATGTATGCAATGACTTTAATGTGCATTGTGTGCACCACATATAAATCATATAATAGCTACAAACTACAAGCTATTAATTTAATACGTCAATGTTAAAATAATGTTATATATTTTGGTTACCTAGTTGTTTAAAAATGCAAGTAAATAATTAATAATGTTGTTTCTTTGTAGATAATTGGTTGGTATAAAAACAAACAAACTGTTTCATTTTTTTTTACTCTATATTAACATAGGTATACGTATTGTTATTATTATGATTTTTTAAGGTAGGTAAGTATTTACAACTATTTTTAAGCTTTATAGAGTCCACAATATTATAAATATACTTAAACAGTGGCGTATTTACAACTTTTTTTTTGGTGGGGGGTGCGTGAAAAATGTATTACATTATATATTTGTGTGTATAATTGTAGTCAAATTATAAAATTAAATCAAGCTTTCTGTTCTTATTTACAAAATCATCAATCCCTTGGTGGGCAAGGGTGGAAACCTCCAGCACCCTCCCCCCTCATAAATACGCCACTGTGCTTAAGAACGTGTCTAACTCTAACGTAAATACGAAATATTATCTTACTAATCAGTTTTCTACAAATATTTACGATTTTTGGGTTTCCGTAAATTGCATAATTTCTGAATGAAATTGTATTAAAACGAAGAGATATGTGGTACCAACAGCAATGGCCTAAAATTACACAAATTTTAGTAAATTATAGGTAGTCGGTAATATTTATATTTTTGTACAATTAAAAATGCTTTGAATAAGAGTAATAATGTTTTTATCCTATAGAAATTTAAAAATGAGAGAATAAATAATAGTAATAAAACAGTTTTCTAATAACACATAATTCTTGAAGTAAAAACTTACCGAAGCGATGAGATGGCCGTTTAATGTGAAACAGTCACACGCCGTTATATCAATAGATTGGTGGTTCATTTGTTTCAAAAACAATTGCAACTGAAAAATTCATGCAAACTGATATAATAACTATAGTAATATTTATTATTTCCAATATTATATTCTAACGAATGAGCAGACCTCGTGTTTCGTACTGTTGTTTAAATGCCGATTATTTATTTCTGCGACAAGCACTTTAGTTTTATAACCCTGAAAAATGTACAAATATGTAGGTATTAATGTTACACTTGACTACTTGAGTTCTATTAACGTATTATTTTAACAAAAGTAAAGTTCTGTCTGTAAATATAGTTGAAAAATAATATTAAAGTATAAATGATCTATTATTACTATAATATATTCATAATAGAGGTAAAACTTTTAATTAAATTGTTGTTAGCAAACATGGAATTATTCTTTTTTTATATACCCATATACAAAGTAGATATAAATACAATGTACCTATTTAATTGTATTAAATCCACAAAACCTGAAAATCTGACCTTACTACGCACCTAATCTATACGGCTATACCTAATATTATTATTTATTATAATAATATACATTATATCGAGGTTTTGTACACATCGACCACTCTCACCTCTTGGGTCGTACTGTGTGCCGTGATGACGATCACGAAAAACCGGAACAGATATTGGAGAATCCAGCTAAAGATGAACTTCGATTTAGAAACCGTGGTTCCCACGCGAAAAGCTTCGTTGTAAATGTCAAACAGCATCATCACGTACAGGGTGATGAGTGACAGAGCCAGTTGGCCGCCGAACATATTGTTGAGCTGTTCCACCGATTCGCGCGTCAGCCTGTGCCTGACCCTGAGTTCTTCGACAGCCGTCTCCATCGGTCGGCCACGCGGGTCTTGCAATACGGACGTGACTGCGGCCGCGGATGCCGTTGACGACGACGACCGGAGCGCCATCGGATACCTGTTGCTGACCATGACGTCCGACCGGACTGACGACAGCTCGTCGTTAATGGCTCGGAACTTTAGGTAAACGCCGAAGCACAGGATGGCAAAGTGTGTCTCCATGCAGCACATACTCCAGTTCTGCGAGTACATGTTGAAGAAGAATAGTAGAAGTTTCGAGTCACCAAACTCCTCGTTCCTATACAGCAGGTACAGCCGCATCAGGTTGACCGGCAAGACGATGGCCAGGTACCCGACAACCACGTACAACGCGTAAAGCCGGTACTGGTGTCTGCACGACCCGGAAATGGGCCAGCGGCGTTCGTACTCGTACTCCTGGCCCTTGAAACCGGCCAAGTGTCTGTACGCCTTGTACACGATGGTCGCCCGGGACACCAGACAAGTGACCGCCACCAGCCTGGTGTACAGCCGCCGGTACGTGGTGGATAAGTGGTCGTCACACCAGCCGTCCAGCACGCACACGCTCCACGGCGTGATGACCATGTTCATCACGCCAGACGCCAGCACCCACGCCGAGTACCACCGTTCGAACCGGTTGTACGTCATGTCCATGGTGAACACGCCGCACACGTTCCAGAAACACGCGGTCGGCCACATTAGCACGCCGCCCCGTATCGCGGTCGTCGTCGCCACGGCTGGTGTACAGTATAGTAGCGCGCACCCGCGAGTCTCACCGACTTTGCGTACTTATACGCGTATCTATGCCCTATGGATATGTAGATACGTATGTACAGTCCTACAGGTATGTATTGAAGGTTTACGCAAGTAACTGAACAGATTCGAAACTTTTAATCGGAACCGAAACGTATTTTATCATTTTTATCCGCAGTATTATGGGTAGACGCACCGACCCGACAACAAGACCATAATTACAATTTACAGGTCGAACATAGGTAACTAGGTATAAAGATTATGACGTGATGGATTGCTGTTTTAGTTGTAATTTTAAAACAATTTTTTGAACTTTTAAATAATTACGATAAAAATTCATTGATAAACGTCAGAAAGTTCAACTCGAATATTCGAACGTGTGATTCTAAAACATGAGAATTAAAAAATATACGTACGAACGCTTGGGAACCCGTCAAAACATTATAGATATCAGTGATGTCATTATGACAATCAATTATGATAGCAATTTCGCCGACGCCATGACGCGTCTATAATATGGTCACTACACTCGACTCTCTAAATGGTTAACTCGTAAGTTTTTCAAAAGCAACAAGTTTACAAGCATCGGTTTATAATTACATTTAAATACGGTGAACAGTCGTTCCATATAGTGACACTCAATCGGTGAGAACTTCAACCAGATGGTGTATTCTAATCCTAAATGGCCAAATTCACAAACATAATTAATAATATATTCGTTCCGTTAACGATGTGTCGACCTGTCATTACCTATATAATATGTATTTAGGTTACAAGTATTCGAGGGTTATCTTGATGTTAAGTATAATATACAGTGTAGCAGGGGTGGCCAGCGAGAAGCCACTCGCGATCCACCAAATATATTAATAAATATAGAAGAGCCAAAATGTAGAAAAATAAAATAAAAAAAAAAGGTCATTAATATATATAAATTCATATTAAAAAATGTTTTTTGTAAAAATTTTTTAATAAGATGCGAGCCGCAAAAGTGTATGATGCGAGCCGTGGTTTGGCCACCCCTGGTGTATAGTATATTTTAAATAATACATGTATTAAGATGTTCTTACTTATCAATTGTAACCAAGCTATCGAGTGTTTGGAAAACTAAAACAAAAATGTATTGCTAGTAGTTACTATAATAAATTTACTTACATACCTATACCATTATGTGACTATTTGCAAGACACTTCTATTAGTACACCTTTTATGTTATGATAAAATTATAGTTTTGATAAAATATCATTATGCTTAATTTTTTTTCATAAAAAAATGAAAGAATTAATAAAAATATAAGTCATTGCTGTTAAAATACTACTAATAAGTTATATTTAATAACTTATTAAAAATTATAATAATAAAATACATATATTGGTATGCATATACTATGAAAATTATAAGTGTAAAATGATATATAACTAATAAAAATGTATAAAGTGGGTTTCAGTACCCAAAAACTCTTATTTTTTTTATAATATACATGTAGAATAATATAATATTAACAATTAATCGAGTGTTGACACAACCAGTTCAGCCACTCTTTCATCCATCGAACGCACAGTAAGTTGAATGGTAACACTATTTTCAGATAATGCTAATTTTGCCTGTGCAAGAACTTTACAGTTTCCTCGCATCATACCTGATAAATGAATTAATAATTTAAATAAGCAAGTTAATTTATATAATTAAAAATAACTTACCAGCTAAATTCACTACATGTGACGATTTATTTGGGGGGTGTACATTTTCGGAATTGTTAGAAGCAGCCATTCCAAGGAATGATATAATTTGACTGACTGTATCTGATAAACCTCCAGAAGTTAATGGCAATGCAAAAGTTTCTTGTACTTCAAAACAAACACTCTTGGCTTCTTCCCATAAAGAGTCCCAATTTCCTACTTTTACTTTTAACATTTGATCTTTTAGAGTCATTTCAACATCTTCTAGCTATAATAGAAAAAAAACATATAATACCAATTCTAATATTAAAACATTGTACACTATGAAATACTATAATAAATGTACACATACCCTATAGTCTTCTTGATAGCCATCATCTTGAACTTCGCCAGTCAAGGGATCACAGTCCTTAACAACAAATTTCATTTTGGCCGTAAAACTTGCTAAAATAAAAAAAAATTGATTCACATAATACATAAAATTTATAAAAATTTACCAATAGCATCAACTGAATCATCTGGAAATTTTAAATAAACATAAACGTTGCCAGTTTCTTGATATTTTATTGAAGGACATTTAAATTCATTTAAATACTGAAAACCTTCACTAACATCCAATCCCACAGAAATATCTTCTAAAATTTGGTCATCTAATGTGTTGGTGATTTCAAACTAAAAATGTCATATATTAATTTTTCAATAACAAAAAGTAAAATATCACTATACATACTTGAAGAACCAAATGATGATTAAATATATGTTTAATACACCGCACAACATACTCAGTTTCTGGTTCAGTCAACATGGAAGGTTCAGAGGAACAGAAAAGTTTACCAGCATCCAAACCAATCAAGCTAGGCAATTTTTGCCCGTCCACATTTTCAACAATTACTTCAACTAAATTTGAATGAGCAAAAACAAATATTTTTAATCATATTTATGAAACTAAAAATGTATTTCAGAGAGAAACTAGTGGCATAATGATATTTAATAAATAACAAAATTATATTTTGAAATTAATTATGAGAGCAAAATTTAAACCTAAATTTCATAATTTACTTCCTAATTATGTTTGAATTTATTATATATTATTTTGATATTATGATGGAATTTACCTGGTTTGACAGCATTATCAACATTCTGTTTCCTGGTTGGTTCTTGAGAAACATTTTTAACTACTATATCAACTGGTAATTCATTAAGATTTATACGTTCTTTAGTGGGATTTGAAACATAATCTTGACAAGTCTTTTCCAAAACTGGCAATGATACCTAATCAATTTTTTTTTTTTTAAGTTTAATAAGTCAATAAAAAAATGTATTAAAGTTTTAGTTGTAAATATTACATGCATGGGTTCAGACAAGTAATCAGTGATTAATTGACGATTATTGGAACTCAATAATTGACTATAAAATGTTGCTCTATCCCTAACTTCATCATCAACATCTAGGCAACATCTCTTCAAGAGTACTTTTATACTATCGTGAAGCATTGCGCAGTTAGCAGCATATTTAGCCATGGCTCCAACTGCTGCAGCTCTTACAACAGCACCTTCTAATATCACTCTATTATAAATAAACCTTATAAACCTGAAATTAATTATTTTATTAAATATATTATAATTATTGATAATATTTTTATAAAAATACCTTGATGGTTGTTTTGTGCGAGGTCCTTCTTTGCCCAATAAATGTAATATACGAACTGTTAAACTAGTATGTTCACAATCTTCAATAAACTCACAGAGGTGTGCTAACCCTAATCAAATAAAAATATTTAGATAATTTATAGCTTGAATAGAAAAATTAATTCAAATAATATAGAGATTTGAATTGAAACTAATTATCTATACTAATATTTTATTCAAGTTAAAAAATGTAATTTGCGGCCATCTAATACACAAAAGTATGACTCCTAACACAGTAGACTTATAGATGGTTGACTCAGTATACTATAGTAGTATAGACAAATAATTGCTGTTGTTTGATCACCAGCCAATAAAAACTGGTCACTATTAAATACATTTTTTAACTTGAATTTAGTTAACATCAATCTAATATTTTATAAATATTATGTAAATATTTTAAAAAGCATAATCTAGCCAACCAACCAATCTCTTTTGCTTCAGGATTTTCTTCTATAATTGCTATAATTGTATCAGCTATAGATGCTTTGTATTCGAGTCCACCTTCTTCTCTTAGCATACCAGACAAAAAGTTCATTAAAACCGTGTGTTTACGAGGAAATTTTGAACATAATGCCCTTATAGCCTGGACATTCAATATTTTTTATTAAAAATATCTCTTATGTTATGAAACTAATAATTATTACCTGAACAACAACAATTTTAAACTCGTCAGAAATTTCATTAACAAATGTTGCAATTTGTTTCATCAAACGATCCACTGAAGCTTCAGCGCCAGTTTTTAACAGCGTTGTTATAGCTAAAGTGGCTACTGAGCGATTAGAATCGCTAATTAAGTTTTCAAGATCCAAATTACAAGCAGTCACTGTACTTGGATGTTCCATTGCAACCTTAAATTAAATATATAATATAAATAATTAATCTATTTATTAAAATAATTTTACAAACTTTGTTAAGTGTTCGGACTGCAGCAAACCGAAGTGTTGGTTTAGCGGATGAGCAGAATAATTGTAATACAGACACAGCTGGTGCCAAATGCCTAGCTCCAGTACCACTCAAATGTACAATTGCATGTGCAGCTTCATATACAACGGTTTCTGATTTATGACGAATACAAGACTCCACAAACTCAAACAATGGAGATTCGGATCGTGGAATAGTTTCTTCTTCTAATAGTTTACATGCCATTCGTATCTGAAAATTCCAAATAATAATTTTAATATTTCACAGAAATAAAATAACAGACTATAATTATCTATAAACTACCTACCAACATGCAAACAGCAAATGGTGATTTCATATTTATTTTTGTAAGTTTAGCCACTAACTTTGTGACAGCTAAACGATCTGTTTTCCTAATGTGGAACAATAGTCCTAATGCATGGTATTGTACCATTACACTGTAATGAAAGGATTGATTAAGTAAATAAATAAAATAAAAGTACAATTATGTAAAATCAATATACTTGTCAGAATTTAAAGCCTCTTGAATTTCATTCAGTGAACGTTTGACAATATCGGTAGCCGATGTATTTTTACACAAATGTAAACAACTCACTAAAGCAGCACTACTAATACCAGGATTTTTGTCAACAATTGCTTGTTTCATATAACGTTCAATTGTTTGTAACATGGACACCTTAATAGAAAATAAACAATACAATAAAATGTTTCAATATAGTATATTATTATATTTACTATACATACATCAGTAATACTGCACAAAGCTCTAATAGCTGCTGCCCTATATGTATCTTCTTTTCCAGTCATATCTTTAGTTAAACTTGAAGTTACAATAATTACATCTTCTGCTATTTCACTTAATTCCTAAGAATAATTAAACAAATATTACATTTATTAGTTCAAACAAAATTATTTATAAAGTTCAACCTTAATTCCAAGATAAACCATTCTTCTTAATATAATATCACGTGATTGAAAAAGTTTGGTCATAGCAAAGAATGTTTCAGTTGCTTCAGCTGTTCCAAGTTGTTCACCCTTAAATTTCATGTTTAATTTTAAAACAAAATTTAATCATAAGAGAAGACCAACATAAACATAAACATACCTGGTTTATCATATACAATATTTTGGTGAGGATGTGTGTACATTTTCTTGGATTAACAGGGGTGTCATTGAACGTCCTTGCTTCCTGGAGAACACTGGTTTTTTCAAGGTTCTGATATGGATTGCCTCCTTTAAAAACACATTTACTTTTACGTTTGAACATGATTGTTAGAGAATATTGATTTTAAAAGATGGACAACAGAGAAGAATTATACAGTCAAGAATTATTTTGAAGAAAAGATGAAAAAAATACACATGACATGATGTGGGAAGAGCCGTAGTAGATTAACAGTTTGTTTACACTTTAACAACATATATAAATGTAGGTAACGCACGGTAAACGGTAGGGAAAAAATAAATATAATTATAGCACGGGGCCTTAAATACGAAGACAGTGAATGGTGTAGTGTAAGATAGATACAAGACTTTGGGCGCAGAATGGAAACAAACCATTACCGTCTTCTTCTTCTTTCTTGTCCCGTTTGAACGCCATTGGGGTATGCTCGGCAAAACGGTCCCCAGTGTAATGGTACAACGAATCGGAACGGATGACGGCCAGACCAACTGCGTATCGTCGACGGGTTATAAATTTAGATTATATTATCGTTCTATTTGGTAATCACGATCGCCTAATTTTCCGTCGGGTCAGTCGCGGAAATTTGAATAATAATGTAAGTAAAAATTACAATTGTAATACGGATTACGGGCGCAGAGAACTAGAGACACGTCACACACGTCACTCGCGAAAAAGCCTCAGTCCTTATCAGTAATCACTCGTTATCACTTATCGTGACTGTCAGAACGGCGGCTAGTGTTTACTTGTAAGAACGTAGCAACGGATTACCGGCGCAACGGACACGGCGGCCTGTCGGCCAATGGCGCGCCGCGTTTTTGTTGTCAACAGTCGACATGTTGTTTTCGAACCGTTGAGCGCACAGCATTTATATTTATTTATTTATTTTGTTATTATTTCGCCGCGGACCGTTTTGCCGAGCGCTTGGCCCCTAGTTTTAGTGTCGTCAGATATCCGTTTCCAGTCGTCCCGCACTGATTTCTTCACCGTTCCGGCTGAATTTCTCGTTACTTTCCGCTCAAACCAACAGACAACGCAGTGAGTATTTATTATAAAATTAAAAAAAATTAACAAATCGACGTTTGTTTTAAATTTTTTTATTATTATTATTATCTGTCGGCGGGACCGGCGCGCGGAATCCGATCGATAATCGCTGTGCCGCGCGCGCGAATAATGGCGGGTAACGACGCCGTTGCGCGCCCAACGCCCGCTCGTTCTCTACTCATTTTCGCCTCACGTTTAATGAGATTTTGATCGCCGCCTGTTCAGCGTATTTTGGGACGCGCATAATTAAACAAGCAATGGTGCCCCGCTGTGGTGGTGTAGTCCGCCAAAGTAATCGATTTCCTTATCGATTTCTGACGTTTTAAGAATTATGCTTCCCTTACCACTCACGGTAACTCGCGTCTTTTTGTCGGGGTTCATTTTTCTATTTCATTTCCATATCGAATCCCGATTTACTCGATTCGTTAGTCCCGCGTGCACGCTAAACAATAATGAACCGATTTCTATGCGGTCTCTCATTGGTCGGTCCTGGAAAAAACGTTAAACGAAAATAAATAAAACAACCCCCTCTACGATGCCACCAATGCTTGGAGTGTGTGTTACATTGTGCATTTGTGCGGGAAGTGGTGCGCATTTTCCATTCATAGGAGTTCTTTTCCATTTTGTTGTTTTGTGTTTATGTTTTTAATTTTATTTCTATTCTTATTATTTTCGTTCGTTCTGTCGTTTTATTCCACACAACCCAGGTATTATTTTTATTATTATTATTGTTTTATGAATTTTTAATTAGATTTATGACGCCTTTGATCAATATACATTTATTGTGTATTTGAGGCATAATGACTACCCCAGATTTTTTATTATATTTCTTTTTCATTTTTTTTAAGTAATTTTTCATGGTTGCAAAAATTAAATTGTTAGTTTCAATCTTTTTTTTATTGAATACCTACTATCTAAATAGGAACAATTTTTTTTTTATTTGGTGACTTAAATACTATATTATGATGATAACAAAATAAAAATTTAAAAATAATTACATATTAAATAAAACAGTCGCAGGTTGTATTTCTATTAGCAATTTTTTTTTTTTTATCACTCGATAACTATTTAGTATAACTAATAAGATGGATTATTTCATTTCTAGATGTCTGATTCAGAGGCTGTAGTTGAAAAGAGGCGTGGACGTCCTGCAAAAGATAAGTCCGAGGTAATTATCTTATTGTATTAAATTTGTTTTTTAATTTTATTAAATTCATGTAATACTTAAAATTGTTTTTATTTGTTTATTCTTTAGGATTCTGTTAAAGAACCCAAAAAGCGTGCACGTGAAGTTGAAAAGAAAGACAAAGATGCTGTAAAAAAGGACGAAGATGTTCCAGCAAAAAGAGGTAGAGGTCGTCCACCAAAGTCTGGAGCTTCCGGTGGAAAAAAAACCGATAAGCCTAAGGTATACTACTAATATTTTACTGTAGTAGCTGTATAATTTATTTATTATTTTTCTTTTGTAGAGCAAGACTGGTAAACGTGGTCGCCCAAAGAAGAGTGACAAAAAAGAAAAAGAGGAATCTGCTGAAGAAGAAGACAGCAAAGAAGAAAATGAAGACGAAGATGACGAATAAAACACTACTTAGGATTAATCTCAACAATTGTGTGTTCCGTGTGCAGTGTGTCCTTAATTTAGATTGCATCAAAACAAATTTACATTTTTTTTGCCTAGATTAAGTACCTAATTTTACAACTGTATGCCCAGTATTTGTAGCCTATAGCAACTCATTTAAATTAAAACTTCGATTAAGTTAGTATTGTTATACATTACTATATTAATTAATTAATAATTTGTAACGTCTAATTATACTTAAGAACTCATTTCCTAAATGGATTTCTTTTTTATTTTGTACCATTAATTTGTAAACAAACTTTTTTACTAATTTATAATATCTGAATTGTATCTTTATTATTAAAATATAAAAGTACTTGGATAATTGTTTATTTTTATTTTGGTGGTCAGATATATTTTTAGTAATTATACCTATGTAAAATGTTATTAAAACTTACAACTTTTTTATTCAGTTACGGTTTTATCAGTTTAGTTCAAAATGGAGGACATAAGTTAATTTTGGAACTATACAATTGAATAAATATTTCGAATATTTTTATCATCATTAGACATTAGTCCTAAAAATAATTAAACTATAGTTATAAAATAACAGCTGATGATTTTAAAATCATGTAAAATATTGTTTTATAATTTTTATTGACACTGACTACTGAGTAAGTTTTAATAAGAACCATAGGTAATTAAAAATATTATGTGTACAACGTATGAATATATCAAGAAGCAAATTGTCTCAATGTCAATAAATTGCATACAATACACCTTAAATGTCATTGAGATGCTAAATAAAAGCTGAATTGTGGTTGATATCTAGATTCTGGGTTCTGTTTCAAATCATAATTACAATATTCTGTTATTTATACATGACTTATTAATTGATATATATATATATATATATATATTTTGTATGAGAATTGATGACCGAATTATTCAAGAATATTTCTAAAACTTAGAATTTTGCGTTTTTCCAACAATATCAATAAGGTTAATTGTATCACTTTCTCTTCAAGAAGTCTTAAAACTTATCTTCTATACTTCAACAATTTCTACCTCATGGCTATAGAAAAAGCTTAAACTTAAAGTTGTTGATAATTTAAAAAATTGTATAGTTTTTTTTAAATAATGAGTAATTATTTACGTTCAAAAAATAAAATCACTTGTGCAACATACATACAATATAATCATATTTGTAAATATGTCAATTACTCTTAAATGATAATTTATATTATAAATTATCATTTAAGAGTATAATATAAATTTTATATTATTAGTTACTTTTTGAATTTTTTTAGACCTTGATTAATAAAAAATGGATAACGAATTCAAAAATTAACCAATAATAAATAATTATAAATGGTTTTATGCATTTTAATGAATAGTAAAAATATATTATTTATTAAAATTGAAATGGCCCTTATTCAGTCAATTTTGGTTTTAGAGCCATGATTATTAGGTCAAAATGACTTTAAAAAAATCAACTTGTATTGCGCATGCACGTATCGAAATATTGAAAATTTGAAATTTATCTGAAAATGTGTATTTATATACCATCACTTGCTTTTAAAAAAAAGAATTCGATTTATTCCTATATAATTGGTGATGAGAAATTCAGTGTTATCTAAATTGGTAAACACAGTATAAATTTATATAAATATAGGCAATATAGTTTAAAATAAGTATATATACATAATACATTATAAAAACATATTTTAGTATAGAGTATAGACAATAATTTAATAATAATTTATGTAATTAGTGATATGTTTCAATACAATAACATTTTTTGGAATAATAACAAATAAATTAAGAATTATTATTACCTACACGGTTGAATATCCAATATTGTCAAAAATTGAACTTAATTTTATTAAATTGTTGTTAAACCCTATTTTTTTTAAATTTCTATACAAACTTAAGTTTTGAAATTTAAATTAAAAATGTTATAAATTTATAACTATAAAATAATTTAAAAATATTAGAGATTTTTATGAACTTTGTAAAAAATGTTCAGTTTAAATTATGAAAAAGAATTACTATGGTATTTTAGGCTAGAAAAACCTCTGAAGAAACTTTAAATTAAATTTTCAAGTTTTAATAGCCAAAACTCAAAATTTTTATCATACCTACTATTAAACAGAAAAAAAAAACTTAAGATTTAAAATATTTTTCTATAAATCTATCATAGCATAAAAATAGCCAAAATATTTTGAAAATAAGATCATATCTAGTAAATGCTTGATAAATATTTAACATAATTTTAAGTTTCTAGGGTAATTTTTTTTTTTTGAATTACAAAAAAATAATAGTCGATATTTTTCATAATTGTTTTCCGTAAAAATTCCTATTATTTAAAAATTATTTTTATTAATTTCGACAATTTACTATCAAAAACTATAATCAAAGATCGAAAGATTTTATTTACTATAAATCGTGTACTCAATAAACAAACAATGCGTACAGCTACTACAACTATAACTGCAAAATTATAAATATTTTCATTTATAATTGCTTTGATCAGAATTTAAAATTTTGTTAAATCCTAACAGTTATAAGAAACATAATAAAGCCATTATCTATTCGCTAAACTTAAATTAACCTTTAAAGAATATTTTACAATTTGTACACGGCTGTTACAATAAGCTAATTTGATATAATACTACAATAGACATATACAAGATTAAAATAAATTAAATTAACGTTTAATTTATTAAACAATAAAAACAAAATTGAAATTATACATTTAGGTATTCATAACTTGGTACCATACTATTATAGTATGTAATATATTAGCTACCTACTTGTAATACACACGATATTATATACAATTAAAAGTTTAAAAAATATAAAAATTAGTATGCCAATGATTGTATTTTAAGCGGAAAAGGAAATTAGTATTTTACAAAGTTTAAATTAACATTATTCTTAGAACATTTGCTTGTAACCCGGTTGCATGATCGATCATTGATCAATGATCATTATACCTCTTTTAATAAGTACAATTCGACCATTTATTTAGGTAAAAAGTGCAATTCGATTATCCTGCATGTAAACTCTGCCAGAATAGATTTATCCCTATAACTTATTGGGCTATCGCCATACTAATACTATATTATTATTAAAAAAAAATTATAATTTTTATAATAATAATTTTCCACATTAAATAATACCAAATATACGAAACTTAAAAATAAAAATAATAATTGCAGTCTAAGTAAATCAACGATACAAATTTTGGAATGTTTATTACATTAAATAATCGTAAATTGTATATAATATAAAAAAATATAAATTTTTCATTACTGTAGATACTTAGCTATAGTGGATTTCCGTTATATTTTTGTTAGTTATACGAAAATATAATAATATAATATGTGCACAACCATTTTTAAATTTTTAAATAAATATTAATTAATAATTGTAGGACCTTTTGTCCGACTACAAAAACTGAATCCGGACTTTTTTACAACGGACTGTTTGTCTAATGCTACATACATATATATGGGTCAATAATAATATTTTTTCCTTGAATCAATAGACAATAATAAAAATTAACTAATTGTTCTGTGGTGGAATTTAACAATTACTACTAGATACAACAAGATATAAAATTATATTTATAAACTTTCCCAGACATCGTAAAAACTTGGTAAAATAAAATAAGATTATTGATTTGTACATATACTGGAAAGTAATTTTATTTGGGAACCATTTCATACACTTTATTTGATCCAGAAAGCAATTCCGTATTACCTAACCAGTGGCGGCGCCGCGTCAAGATTTTTTCCTAGTTAGGGCTAAAAAAAATTAAAAATGAATATATATACTATAATGTCTAGGATTAGGCTAGTGGTAGGGCCAGACATTTTCAAGTAGGATCGTGGCCCGCCACTTAACCTAACCTAGGTGGGTGTCAACATTTTATGTAGAGGTGTATAATGTCATAGGAAAAATTTTGGACTTCGGCACCACAGTTTATGGATGCTACATTTTAACTACCGATAACTAGATAATTTAACCCAAATAATTTTTTTTGGAGTCTAGATGGATGAATTAATAAATAAATGATGCCTAGATATAGACAAAAAAAAATCTTTGTCAATTCTATATAATAAATGAATTACACAATCTACACCAATAAGATATTTTGATGTTTCAGTTTTCTGCCTTCCTCGGTCCGGAATCGGGCAGCAGTTCGCCAATGCTGACTGTTAGTTTAATAAATCATATTTCATAACTCTAGAGTTTAGGATAATTTTCATGTTTTGGTTTTAAACTTTTAAACGTAAATAACCACAAATATTTTTATAAAAATAATGCAGAAATTGATGTCAATGATTTAAACAAAATAAAATAAATTGTATAAAGCAAAATGATAAATGTTAAACTTTGCCCTTCAACATTTAGTACCAGCTATTCCCAGCTTTTTAAAATAATAAGATTTAATTAAAAATATTAAATACCTAGTTGGTTAATTCTATTTTTATTCTTCATAAGTCATAAGATACAAAATACTATGAGTATCATTTTAATACAAATTTTTATTTTTACCTTTGATAAGTAAGTAATAATTAACAAATTAATTAAATAATATTAAAATTTACACATATTAAAAAATGTCTAATAAGTAACTTAATTGTTTGTATGTATACCTAGAGTACATGAATTCATGGGCCCCCACACGAACACGTTTAGTTGGGCCCATTATCTCCTTGAAAATAAATAAAAATAAAAAGTATGTATTAATTAATGTAATATGCATTTAGTGAAAAAGAAATAACGAGCTATGTTTTACAAGAATCTATAATATAATAAGTTGTAAGTAATTAGTACATACTACAGATATCATTAAATAAGCAAACAATGCATTATCTAGTATATTTATTTTGAGGGCCTTGGTAAATAAGAAACTCAACGCTGAAACTTGTCCTAAGGTATGAAATAATATTTTACTCAATAATAAACATTTAATTTATTATACTAATCTTTTATAGAAAAAAACTGGTATTCCAAATTTTAGAGAATATCTGTTCTCTAAAACTAAATCATTTTCTCCTTTGGAATAAAGACATTTATTATAACTATTAATAGAAATGAAACAGCAAAGGCATTAATAGTAAAAAAAAATAGTCATTAAATAATCTCTTATAATAATGTATTTTTTCATGAATAGGTATATATAAATTAATATTATGTAAGAAAAGCTATCAAAATTGTTTTTATATATATATATATATATATGCCGTAAATTATTTTGAAAAAAATACAATCCAATTTATTTCAACTTGATAAAAAAAAAAAATATACATATCAATATAAACAATGAAATAATCTTCAGATAGATCCAGGCTTGTATGCACTGTTATAAACAGTACCTGCAGGTTCCAAAAAAGATGCCAGTGTGTTAGTTATTGCATGGAATTTTTCCAAAGTGAAAATCAAAACACGTCTAAAAGGAACCATTTCAGGATCTGATTCTACCCAGTTACCTGCCAAGCCAGTACCCTTGTCGTTTTGTACACAAAACTCAAACTTGTAATCTGCTGCCTGAAAAACATATAAATAAATCATGTTTAATAATGTATACACATTAAATAAATTATATTTTTGCTTCATTATTTGTATACTTCGTCAAAGAACTCCTCTTCAGCATTTGACCAAAATACTTCGCAACCCTCAAAATTTTTGTTTCCCTTCTTATCTTTTTTCATTTTGTATAGTTTGCTTATCATAATAAGATAATCAAAATTATATGATGGGTTCTTAGATTTTAAACTAAATAATTCCTTGCTGAAATCATATTACATACATTACATAATTTAATACGATACAGTTTTTAAATCATCAAACACTTGTTTTCAGTGCTAAGAGAAAAAAGTAAGTAAAGAGAAAATAGAATATTAATTTTATTTATTAAATAAGTAGAATAATACCGAATAGCATGAAATAATGGCACAGAGATTGGCGGGGGTATGTTAACATATCTTTCGTTTATTAACAACCCAACTTGTTTTGAATCATCACTCAACAATTTGTTAATAAATCGTGTTGTGTCACTATCACTATGTTGGTTGCTCAAGTCCAACATTAATTTGTGTAAATTTTCTACACATTCACTTGTCTGTAACAAATAAATATTTTAATATTAAAAGGGCACAACAGTATAAGTAAAACCTATACAATGCTTTAGAAAAAGCATTAGGTTATAAAATTAGAATATCAGTAACATTACCTGCTGAGTAATATTGAGAATTGAAGTTATTCCAAATACTTGGTTGACATCAACAATGTCATCATCATCATCGTCGTCATCATCGTCATCATCATCATGAACTTGCTATATTATCAATATTTATTTTATTTTAAAATATATTTACAATCTGTTCATACGAACAATTCCCAATTTTGATTATGATTTTTTTTTTGGGGGAGAGGGGGGAGGATTTTTAACTTTTATGTAGCAAGTTATGATATCATTTTAATTCAAGATGTCACGGGAGATTTCCAAGAATTGCAGGGACCACTAGATTTTTTTTTGGATTTGGTTCTTTAAAGTATTTTATCTTGAAATCTAACTGCATTGAGTAGTTAAAGACAAAAGGTACTACTTGGGTGGGACTATAATTTTTTAAGATTATAAGTTTGCTATGTTGTATAGCTTGTAAGACTGTAGAAACAATGTATACTGTATATGGCATCATCTTAAGTTATGAAACTATACCTTGATCACTGATCCAATACCGGGTTGATTTATCAGTACTGAAGATAAATCGGACAGGTTCACTGGAGCTTTTAAAAACAGCTGTTGTAATAACTGTTTAATACTATGAAAGTCTGAGGGTTGTGGACTACGCCCTTCAAATTCAACGTCAAGTACTGACTGAAATAAAATAAACACAATATTAGTCAACACTAGAACATACATCACTGGATACTATAATTGGAGTTAATATTTATAAATTGTATCAATTAACATTTTTTTTTTTATTTAAACAGATCTAAAATTTGATTTATACTTTTATTACAAAAGCAGTAATATGTTTTTCGCATTATCAATTGTTCTCAAAAATAAGATCTATGAATGAATAATATTGAAACAATGAAACTGTTTTATGAGAGAGATTTAGTATATATATACATATAATATACTTCCATACTATTTTCAGTGATTGTAAATGACAATATGTAAATAGGTCAATTATTTGGTCCCGAATTATTATAAAGTTAACATTTAATAAATTAAACTTTTTACAAAATACGGTAGTCGTAACATTATTATTGGTTGTCTAAAGTTCAATTTATTCGTTTTTTTGTCAAAAATTATTGTTGGATCCGAATTTACAGTCGACCTTTGTATCCCCTGCTATACCGAAACTTGTTTATTAATATTTACCGCAACCATTTCATCAATATTATCATCGGAATCGGTAGAGCTAGACCCAGTAGACCCGATGGTACTAGATTCGCCACCAGTGCTTGATTCACCACTAGTACTCGATTCACCGCCGGCTAGCACGCCTCGTTTCCTTGCCGGTTCTGACATGGTCACGATACTATTCGATTATTCTGACTGGATTGCGACGATTGCGTAGTTAGCTTAAAAAATCTGAACACGTGTGTAATTTGAGGTGTAAACTGTAATAGAAAATAGTGTAAAACTGTTGTTATTGTTTATCGTTTATTCGTTTAAATAAAAATAGTTTTATGTGTTATTTTCAATTTCAATACAACGACAACCACATTATGTACATTTCTTAGGTACTCTCAAGCTGTACGTCTGTGATAACGATACAATTTTGAGGTTATAGAATAAATATTTAAATACATTCATATGTGTTCACGACGGCGATCTGATAAATTATAAATGATAAGACTAAATACAATTAAAAAATCGTTTTGCGTTTTCTGTTTGTTTTTTTCACTTTTTTACTTGTGAATAATTGGTAAAAAAAATAAAATTATCAAAAATCGAGTCTTGTAACGTCACCCTATACAACTCTCCTCTACAACTTTTAATTAAGGTATTTTGCTCTAAAACCGTTCAGTAAGCCATATTATTGGAACAAAATTGGCATGTTATTGTATTTTCGCTGGTGTAACGTCCTCTTAAATAATCCGTTACCTATGTTAGTATGTCACTCCCTACCAAACACAAATTGTCCAATAAAGTGAAAAAATTGATACCAAAACTATAGGTAAAAAATCACCCGAGCACGATAAAATATCAAACAAGATACTCAAACATCTTAAAAAATCTGTTGTACTTTTCACTTACATTTATATTTGTATGTTGAAATAATCCTACTTCCCACTATTTTGGAAACCTTAAACACAGACTTAAAAACTAAAAAATTAACCTTCCTGATACAGACCAATAAGTCTTATTGTCAGTAGATATTAGGGAAATTATTTTTAAAAAGTTATGCTAAAACGAATCAGACCCACTCTTAAGTCCCAAAAATTATATCAAACACTCAATCCACCGAATTGTCAATAAAAATAGCCTCATTGTTAGTGAAAAAGAAACTTCTGCCCGGAAGTATTCTTAGACGTATCTATCGGCTATCACAAGCTTTTGACCGACTGACCGAGTGTGCCATACACCGGCTTGCTTTAAATTAAAAAATTTCTGCCAGCTCAATTCTACTTGTTGATTAAATCATATCTACAAGACCGCTCATTCCTCGTCTATCAAGGAGATTTCTTATCATCGCAATTTTAAATTTAAGCAAGAGTATTTCAAATTACCAATGAAACGAATATCACTAGACCTCTATAAAATTTACATAGCTGATACACAGAATGATAAATCATTAAAAAATTAAAATTATTTAATTCTGTGGCCGATATTCCAAACTCCGAAAATATACTGCTAGTTAAATAGGTACTATAGAGCCTTATAGGTACTTGCATTGACAAGGTACGACATAGGCAGGCGGCAATTCTTTCATCAGTCATAATATTCCGGCTCCGCATATTTCAAAATGGTTTTCCAAGTAGAAAATCAAAATTAATTCAATTATGTCTTTTCACATTCCTTCCATATTGACATTTTGTGTAAAAATGTAATTGTAATTATTATAGTGTTAGTAAGATAGCAAACACTTTTAAAGAACAATACCTATCCTCTTAAACAAAATCTAAGTCAATTAGTATTTAGTAATATATTATATAGGATTAATATCCATGGTTTTTAAACAATAGTTTTCCACTGGAGTGAAATGAAACACTCGGTATTTGATAGATGGCAATAAGAAAATTTAAAAACAATAATTAAAAAAAAAAGTGTATAAATATCGACAACTTACACGGACGTTAACTGTTAAGCGAATTTTTAAATATTGCAATGAGTTTTGGCAATTTAGCATAATGTGTTTACGGGGACGATTGATTTTAAAACATTGTAATGTGTTTGGGCAACCTTATTTCCTTTTGACGGCGGTTCTATTCTTACACACTAAACAACTAAATTATGATCAGCATTTGGTTCGTGATTATGTTTATTATTATTTGAAAAATTTAGTATTTTATCGATTTAGTATTTACTAAAACACTCTTCTGTTAGTACACCGAAAACGAAAAGACCCGTTTTTAAAGTGGTTAGATCGACGACAAATATAATTTTCAATTAAAATGCATTGTTTATTTCGTTTTATATTAAAAATATATTTAATTTCAAGATCCATACTTGACATAAATTAACAAACACGAATACACGATAATACAAGTTCAGTTTGTCTCGCTCAAACACTACTTTTATCATGCAGGTAAAAACTAAAAAGGCAATTCGCACAAACGCCAACTGCCCACTTACCATTAAAATATTTCAATACTAATTAAACCAATAAAATTTTAATAATTTTTAGGGTGGTCTAGATAATAAAATAATATACATAGATTTTACAAGAGTTCAAGACCTTTAAAATTTGAATAAATTGTACAAAATATACAGTAAAACCTCAATCAACAGGACTAAGAGAGTGATGGACAAAAATCTTGTTTATATTTATAATTATTACATCTATATTAATTTTAATATTTTATGTATTGATGTATAATATTAATATACACTATATATAATGATGATAAAATAAAATAATTTGAAAAAAGTAGTTATTTTAGTTTGCTTACATGAATCTTAGGCCAGCTGCACACCAAAACTGCTTAAAGCAGACTTAAGCAGCTTTATTATGACTAATTAAAAAAAATAACACATGTAATTCAGTAAAAACCCGCACACTGATAAGTCATGGTTAAAACAAATCACTTTTGTTCTTCAGTCAATTCTAGTCATGACTAATCATGTTTTCTAAAAGTAGTTCATGCTCTATTCCATATACCACTATACCAGTAATTTGGATCTGCAACTTCTATGCATGATTTATACGATAATGATGTTAGCCGTTAGGTGACATGTGACAGAAGTTCTCTAATAATCAAAAATGTAATGTAATATTATATCTTCAGTGGTAATAATAATAAATAACAAATGTTGCATCATATTCATTTTTTTCAGAAAACCCAATAATAAATGAATATAAATATTGTATTAATTATGTAATTATAATTAATTAAATTTAAGAGTGTAGAAATACTACACAATTTTAATGCATTCATTTGATGTGATAAGTATCACGAAAATGCAATTTTTTTTTCTATTATTATTTGTAATAAATAACATTTTTTTTTCAATTAGAACTATGAACTAAGAATAAAATAATACTTTTAGTTTAAAGATTGTGGCATTAACTCTTAGTTAATGATTAGGCATTTAGCATTTTAGATTGCTAGAGGCCATGTTATAGTAATTTATTTAATTATAAATTATGATTTATGAACAACAAATAAACAAAAAAAATAAAATAATTATAAAACTTTCATTAGTTAAAAATTAATTGGCTTTATATTTTCATGTTTCTGAAGTAAATTGACAAATATCTAAGAATTAAAATATCTTAAATTTTGTTGAATGCAGCAATGTCCACAGATTGAACAAAATCTTCGAATTCTTGAATGGTTTCTGTAAGAGCATCAACAGATACTTTATCATCTCTACAATGCACATAATTTGGAGTTTCTTGATACCGAAAGCAATCTCGACTAATTTTGCTGTAATACAAACAAATTATAATAAATATACAAATTCCAGAAATTATATTTATTTAACACTTACAAGCTCCCCACACTAAACCATCCATGTTAATGGTTCGGACTTGTGTTTCTAATTGTTTCATATCGGTTTCATCATCCCATGGTTTAACATCCAGTACAATGCTACTCTTGGCGATAATTACTTTTTTGGTGGCTTTCTTTTCAGCATAAGCCTTTAGTCTTTCTTGTTTAATACGTTCTTTTTCTTCATCCTGGAATTATATTATCAATTGAAATAACATAAAAAATAATACTTATTGTTGTCATAAAAAAATAAAACAAATACAATTAAAATTTAATTGAAGAATATTATAGATGAGTAGTATTAATTTAATTACTTATTAACTAAAATTAAATTAACACGAGGGTCACATTTTAATAGATATGTGCATTCTAAGACTGATGTTTTTAAAATTTGAGCATAAGTATCATATGAATGTAAAACAATAAATCAACCAGTGATATGACATTTTAAAGACATGGATGCACTTGCTCCTACCCCATAACCAAAAAAAATAATTTTGTGGTGTCTTACTAATTTGTGCGTACTGTAATAATTTGATGGTACAATTAAATGTATCTTGGATTATACACTTTGAATAAAAATATATGATTTTTCTATTATTAATTAATGATGGTGGGTGGGTGATAGCTGATAAATTTCTAAGTTTGCTCCCCTTATACAAAAAAATAAAAAAGATTTGCACCACTGAAACCTCAACACATTATAATCTAAACCAATAGTAAAGTAATAAGTTAATATCAGGTAAATAAATTTATTATTATTATATTAAATAAAAATGCAATAAGTACGTCTTCATCATCAGAACCGAACAGATCTACATCGTCGTCATCATCTGCCGGTTTCGCAGCACTAGCCGCAGATACTGAGAATTCGGCTTTTTTTTTTGGGAACTGGGTACGCTCTTTGTCAGTGAACGACTTGATATGGTTGTACCACCTGAGCACATTAGGCGTCTTAGCCTGGGGTGCTTGAATTGCGGCAAAAGTATCAACGTCAGCCGTGGATGGCTCGTATCTGAAACATGTGTACCAAAGAATAATATATGAACATTAGGAACGCTTAAGTACACCAAGTGAGCATTGAGGAGTACTCATGGTTTTTAGGTTAGCTGCTTACCCAACAATGTAACTTTTCAGGCTCAAGTAGTTTTCGAGGAATTGCACGCCTTGCGGGGTTTTTAAGTCTACGGCAGCCATCGTGTATTTTAATGTGTTTCCTAACGTGTTACGTCAGTCCGAAGTATTAATTATTTCGGAAGTTCTTACTTTTTTGAAAATAAAAACTCCACACGTTACAAGTTTCGAGTTGGAAAAGAAAGAGAGAAAAAAAGATTATCGCCAATTGCCAAGTCGCCAACACTAGACATTGATAAAGACGGAGTATCATATTTTGTTCCAAAAAACCATTTTTCCAAACGACACCTGTTCCATAAATGTAAATATTTCGTAAAATATACTTAGAAATAAACGTTTATACAGTTTTATAAACAATCTTCGTTGAGAATCATTGTGTTAATTGTTTATGTACCTATTCAAAGGTTGAAAGATTTATTGTTGAAATCACATTTATAATTTGATACATACACATCTGTATTTCGTAAAGAAACTCAAAGTATGACGACTGTCGAGGTACACAACGAAATGAAGTAATAGTTTTCCTCGAACTTTTTTAAATTCTTAGTCGAACAATGAATGTATTGATTTTAAAAATGGTGTTTTTTTGTCATCGCCTAAAGGAACAATAAAAATGTATTTGTATTTTATAATTTATAACATTAATAAAAAATTTCTAATAGTTTTAAAAGGCGTCGAAAAAGAACAACAAAAAAAAAATACCAATTTTTATGCCAAAATAATTTTTTGATTAAATCGATTTTATTTTTTTATTTTGAGTTACTCAAAAATGAATAACGAAGATATTTGAATTTTAACTTCATATTAGCATTTTCTATGTAATATACAGACATAATTTTCAAAATATTTTGAATTATTTAATTAGTTTCTAGTTAAGTTGTATTTTTATAAGATATCTATCCAAGATCCAACATATTATATTATAAGAAGTTCTAATAAATATATAAATATATTTAAAATACATAATATGCACAATGTATTGTTATAATGTAATTAGTATACAAAGCTAAATAAAGTTTGAACGTCATAATCACAAAAATTTGTAACTTATTTTAAATTTGTCAATTTATATAATTTTAACATACAATTAGTCCAATATTAAACTTGAATTATTTATCTAGTTGAATATTCTTTTTTAATCTAATATTTATTACCTTGTCTATATCATAATAATTTCTCTGTTGTTTATCTCAATGAGATAATCTCATAAAATTAAACTACAAAATGTCGGTCATTTTTGTGTAATAGTATAGCGATTTTTATTTTTTTGACTGTGTACATTTTCATGTTTTATTCGTAGTTTTGTATTTGCTCATTGGCCTTTGCTATTTACTGTATTTAATAGTAGTTTATAACTTAGTATAACTATATAACTATAGCTACTATTATATTATTATTATTGCTTAAAAGTTTTAACTTCATTCATCATATTCTCACTAGTCACTCCCAGTCTCAGAGTTTAGTCGTAAGTCCAGTGGCGCCTATCTATATTTCATGTTATGGAGAAAAAATGCTGGTGTTAGACCCACCTAAAAAAAAAATGTTTAGTTAGTTACGTTCGAATGGTACTATATTTATTTCTAAATATATATATACAAGATACTGTATAACAAACTATTTTTGATTAACACCCATAAATATTTCTGGGGAATTTTCCCCAGTTCATACCTGTATTCGGCGCTACTGTTAGTACACATACCAAAATTTTTGACAAAACTGGATATTTTAACACCAATTCGCGTAATATTATTTAACGCTAACAGAGAAGTATTCAAATATTATGTAGATTAGTTTTAAGCTGTTTATGCTATAAACTTATTAACACCTATGGTGGCAGCTTGTCAGTGGTCTTTGAGACAGCGACTCACCATCAAAAAAAAAGTAGTAAAGAAATAAAAAAGTTTGAAGAAAATTGTAGTATAATTTAATATGTTTATTTATTTTGAAAATGATTATCATGGTTTTTGATATTAATATTGATTATTGATAATATTATAATATTTTGTATTATATTTTTACATTAATAATGAGAAGCGGGTGTCATTCAACAATAATACGGGCGAAAAATATCGATAACAACAACTAATTACTAATTTATGCGATGCCAATGGCAGAAACTTTGAATGAGTCTAGTTTCAATGTACTGAACAACATCTGTTCAATCTACCCCGCCCTCCGCCTTGTCGTGCATATAACATTTGTATAAGTACACAATTGAGTCTCTCGAATGGCAGACTCCCGAATAAATTTTAATGTCTGGTTAATAATAATATTACAATATAATAATTCAGTATATGATCTATGGATATTAATCTATCATCTATGGCAATCATCAATCTTCGCTATTAGTCGAAGACGATTGGCGGTTGTAATAATTTTAACGGAGAAAAAAAATATACGTACAAATCGTTCAACCGTACTTTAATATATATAATATTTTACACGCATATGCCGTTCTGTTAAGCTTATTTTTTATGAAATATCTCAATATCTTCAATTCGAAACGCGGTAAAGACGGACGAGAAAAGGTGTTCCTGGGTCGGCGATGTGGTTACTGAACGTGTGGACATTAAATATGACACAACTAAGTTTCACAAAAAAAATCGATGTTTACGTGAGTTTGATTTTCTATACTTTTGGAGCTTTAATTTACTTTTTTAGACATAAAATAAATACATACTTATTGCACCGGACAATCTTCTACCCGCCGTTGACGTATACGTATGCATAATTTATATATGCATAACCCATTTTATAGAATAATAATTTATATTTATATTAATTGTATAAATAGCATTTTTCATTTTTAACTGGCCGAGTACCTAACAAATATAAGTTTTTTTATCCCTAACAAAAATAAAACGTTTTCCGAAAAGACACATTAATATTTTATAATTGTCTGAATTTTGAATTTTTAAGACATTGGATATTCATTTCATATTTCTGTGATAACTATTACTCCTCAACCGATTTTCGTTTTTTTGTAGTAATTTAAAAACGAATAACTGTAGTTTTTTGAAAATTTTACCAAATGTTTGCATTTCTTATACATATTATAATTTTCAAAATATTTTGATTATATACTTATAGGATAAAATAACAATAGCATAATACCATAAATATATGCATTTATTATATATATATATATGTATATATATTAATATCACAAATTATCTGAGCATATTAACATTAAAACCTATTGATTATTTTAAAATCAGTAAGAAATAGTATGAGTATAGGTATGTATTATTCCTAAACAGGACGGTACCGAAACGGGAATGATATAGTCACATGTGTATATAACGAGTCGAATTTGAATAACTGCTTGTATTTAAAAATTAATTTTATTGATTTTGTAAGTCCTTCTTTATTATATGTAATAGATCATAATCCATTAACTAACCTAACCTAACCGTAAACTGCTGTATAGTTACTATAGTTGGTGACTACATGCAATACTACATATAGACTAGGTTAAGTATGTCACTATAACGAATTTGTACAGTTTGAATTAAATTTTCAATGTATAATGCGTTAATGCATTGTGTAAAATGTAAAATCATGCTGATCGAAGATGGTCTTATTTTTTGGTGAGATATTTTACCAAACAACTATTGAAATAATAAAATTATAATTTAAAAAAAAATCAGGAATTACAATTATTATGATTTTACGTATAAAATTTATTAGATATCAAAAGTTTCGTATGCAAGACAGCTGAAATATAATAATAAATTCTATAAAATCACAAAGAGTTCTATAAAAAAAACATTATTATAATACTTATCATCCATGGCAAACGACAATCGTTGTCATTTGTAGGAGACGATTAACACTTCTAATAATTTTATTGAACAGTCGTCAAACAACAGCCTTCAGTACATGACAAGTACTCTCATTTTCATAAAAAATTTCAATAATTCCATTCCGAAGCATAAAGAAGGCGAATGAAGAAATAAACTAGCTGTTTCCTTGGTGACGGTGCGCGTTTGAATATGGCACAGCTTGATTTCACCGAAAAGCGTCGAAGGATACTTACGTAGGTTAATTTTCCTATAATTTTGGGGTAGTAATAAATTTACTTTTTTAGACATAAAATAAATACATACTTATTGCACCGGATAATCTTCTACCCGCCGGGTGACGTATACGTATACACATTTTATTCCCCAACGGGCAATACATAAAATACGTGAGACCGAAAATACATAATTGTCATATTACCAGAGCCATTTTATAGAATAATCATTTATATTTATATTAATTGTATAAATAGCATTTTTCATTTTTAACCGGCCGAGTAGCCGACTAATATTAGTTTTTTTTTATCCCTAACAAAAATAAAACGTTTTCCGAAAAGACACATTAATATTTTATAATTGTCTGAATTTTGAATTTTGATGACATTATTAGATATTCATTTCATATTTCTGTGATAACTATTTCTCTTCAACCTATTTTTATTTTTTTTAGTAATTTAAAAACAAATTACTATACTTATTTGATAATTTTAACAAATGTTAATGTTTGCATTTCTTATAAATATAATAATTTTCAAAATATTTGGACTATATACTTATAGGATAAAATAAATAGCATAATAACATAAATAGATGCATTCATTATGTATATATATATATTAATATCGCAAATTATTTGAGCATATTAATTAGAACTTATCGATTAATTTTAAAATCAGTAAAAATAGAATGAGTATGTATTATTCCTAAACAGGACGGTACCGAAACGGAAATGATATGTGACTCTATGTCTATAACGAGTCGAATGTGAATAACTGCTTATATTTAGAAATTAATTTTATTAATTTTGTAAGTCCTTCTTTATTATTTGTAATAGATCATAATCTACTAACTATTTAGTATGTATTATCAGTTTAATGATTAAACTTTTAAATATTTTTAAAATTATTAATTATTTAGTTCAGCCAAATCGTATAAAACCGTTAATAACCGTTATAAAAATTATAATTTAAAATAAAATTCAGGATAATATACAATTATTATGATTTTACGTATAAAATTAAATAGATACCAAAAGTTTCGTATGTAAGACAGCTGAAATATAATAATAAATTCTATAAAATCACAAAGAGTTCTAAAAAAAAAAACATTATTATAATATTTATCATCCATGGCAAACGACAATCGTTGTCATTTGTAGGAGACGATTAACACTTCTAATAATTTTATTGAACAGTCGTCAAACAACAGCCTTCAGTACACGACAAGTACTCTCATTTTCATAAAAATTTTCAATGATTTCATTCCAAAGCGTAAAGAAGACGAATGAAGAAATAAACTAGCTGTTTCTTCGGTGACGCTGCACGTTTGAACTTTAATATGGCACAGCTTGATTTCGCCGAAAAGCGTCGAAGGATACTTACGTAGGTTAATTTTCCTATAATTTTGGGGTAGTAATAAATTTACTTTTTTAGACATAAAATTAATACTTATTGACTTCTACAAGCTGCCACCCCGATTACTTAGACTTATATTTTATTTCCGATCGTCCAATGCAGTTGGTCGGCAACCAGCGGGTTATTGTACACGATCCGTTTTAAATTCATTAACGATGAAATCTTTTTTTTAATTATATTTTATTAAATAATTTTAATTATATTTTTTTCATAGTAAATAATTTAAGAATATAAAATTTTTATTTTTGTCTGGTCCGCAAAGTGTTTGCAAACATGAGAGTTCTAAAAGGTCAAAGTTAAAAAATAGCCAAGAATAAAATAAATTCGTCTATTATACCTTGGATCCTGGACGTAGCAATGAATGCGTATTGATTTAAAAATTATTTAGTTTTTTTTTCTTTCTGTTATGAATTCTTGTAGCAAATATGATATATTTAGTACTTTGGGTGGTTAATAGTAAAATAAAATAAAAAAGTTCAGATCTTGTCATGATATCGGAAAAACTGGAACCATTACACTATATACTTGTATAATTTCAACAAAATTAATTCGTTTACTAAGTTTTAATTCAAAAATGCTAATCATAGAATGTTGAAAATTTTACCAACTGTCTCCTATACATTGTATAATTATAAAAGCATTTTAACAATTTTAAATAATTAAAAATTTTTTTTTAAGCCGATAAAAATTATTGATAGCAAATATGATTTAAAATTTAATTCAGTGTTCCCATCAGTCACTAAATTATTATAATAAAAAATGTATAGTCACGATAAATTTTTATGAACGTTTAAAATCAAAATGTTGACAAATTTTGTCTAAATCTATACAATGTTCAAATTATTTTTTCATCAGATATTCATTTAATATTGTCTTTTTATATACAAATTTAATACAGTAATTCTCATTAGTTTTTTTAAATAAAACAAATATAAAAGGTTTCCTAGAAAGTCACATTATTTTTTATGACTGAAGTTCAATATTTTATGACCTATTGAGTATCAAATTGAGTTCTATAAAAAAACATTATTATAATATTTATCATCCATGGCAAACGACAATCGTTGTCATTTGTAGGAGACGATTAACACTTCTAATAATTTTATTGAACAGTCGTCAAACAACAGCCTTCAGTACATGACAAGTACTCTCATTTTCATAAAAAATTTCAATGATTTCATTCCAAAGCGTAAAGAAGACGAATGAAGAAATAAACTAGCTGTTTCTTCGGTGACGCTGCACGTTTGAACTTTAATATGGCACAGCTTGATTTCGCCGAAAAGCGTCGAAGGATACTTACGTAGGTTAATTGTCCTATAATTTTGGGGTAGTAATAAATTTACTATTTATACATAAAATAAATGTTTATTGACTTCTACAAGCTATTACCTCGATGACAGACCTATATTTTATTTCCGATCGTCCAGTCCAATGAAGTGGTCAGCAACCGGCGGGTTATTGTTTTAAATTCTAAAACACTGACATTTTTTTTTTATTTATATTTTATTATTTTAAAATTCTAGACAATATTTTTTTCCATAGTAAATAATTTAAGAAAATAAAATTTTTATTTTTATCTGGTCCGCAAACTGTTTTTAATTTGTGAATGTGGCCTGAGAGTTCAAAAAGGTTACCGACCATGCATTAATTATGAAATTGCCAAGAATAAAATAAAGTCGTTAAGTACACCTTAGATCCTGGGCGTAGCGAAAAATGTATAATGATTTTACAATTATGTAGTTTATTTTCTGTTTGTCATGAATTCTTGTAGCAAGTATGATCTATTTGTTACTTTGGGTTGTAAATAGTAAAATTAAACAAAACATTTCAGATCTTGCCATAATATCGGAAAAACAAAAAAAGTGAAATAATTACGCTATATCCTTGTATAATTTCAACCCGGAGGACGATTGGCAGCATCAATAAGAAGCTCATCTGAATAACAAGTGTCGCAAGGCTGTGTTTGCTTAATATTATAATTTTTCGAACAGTAGTACAGTATATTATGAATATTCACTTAAATTAAATTTAACTTTTATGGTTTTTTTTTTCTTCAGATAATATACTGTACTACGGTTTTAGGTGTTCTTTTTATTTTAATAATACGTTGATAAATTACCAATTTTTTTTCTTATCACATAGATAGTTCGTCTTTGTGTAAGTTTAAATTTATATTTTTTATAGTTATTGTGCTGTTTAACTTTCTTATAAAAGAGAATGAGGAATTTAAAAGGTGGCCACCGAACAGAAAGTTAAACGGCAATATACTATAATCTTCTTAGTTCTTTTTTACATTTTTAACTGATAAATTATGAATATAAAATTTAAAATTAATTTAAATTCAAAAATAAAAGAACACCAACACATATTTCTGAAATATTAAAATTGTTTTTTCTATTGCATTTAATCTGCACATTAGTTTGTAGTTTTATAGGAACCAAACATTTAGCTGGATCATGGACTACTCACCGACGATGAATTTGTCATTGAGCTGATGGAAAATGTGTCGGCATTGGGCTTCGTTTCAACACGGAGAACGCTTGGCAACGGCAAAAAGAAATTCAACTGATAATCAACTGTCGAAAGGAATTGTTTGTATTATTTAATAATTTTTAGAATCATAGTAGGTACAGTATACTGTATATAAATATATAAAATTTATATTTATTAGTGAAGAAGAATTTGTCACCAAGCTGATGGGAAATGTGTCGGCACTCTGCTTCGTTTCAACCCGGAGGAAGATTGGCAGCAAAGTTGATTGTTGTATTTCAACACGGAGGACGTTTGGCAGCAGCAAAAAGAAATTCAGCTGATAATCAACTGTCGAAAGGATTTGTTTGTATTATACTATTATATAATAATTTTTAGAATCGTAGTAGGTACAGTATACTATATATAAATATATAATATTTATATTTATTAGTGAAGAAGAATTTGTCACAAAGCTGATGGGAAATGTGTCGGCACTCTGCTTCGTTTCAACCCGGAGGAAGATTGGCAGCTCATCTTGATATCAAGTGTTGCCAGGATGTGTTTGTATTATAGTATAGGTTAAGTTAGGTTATTATATTATTATATTATAATAATTTTTATTTAGTTGTCCCCTTACGCGTCAGCGCTCATCTCTCATCCAACACATTGACTATCGCCGGCCGGCAACACACATATTATACACATTACCCGTTTTTGTAGCATGTACAATAGCGAGAATCATATTTTTATTCCTAGGTTTCCTTATAGTATTATTGATATCTACATAGTTTAAGTTATTGTATATTTTTTTTTTATTATTTGAATGCATTCATATGATCAGTAGCGTATTTAGGAATTTTAGAATAAGGGCAAGACATATATTGCCGCCTCTACCCTAGAAAAAAAAAACTAAAAAACTTCTACACCGCGCAATGGTGAAATTTTTAATACCATAGAACACCGTGTTATAAAAATACTATAGTATTCTATAACTCTATGGCACACATTTGTTGTGACGGTACCCAAAGCCCCTACCTAAATACGCCCCTGCATATGATGCGTTCTCACTTACAATGTGGATTAGGCCTACTGGGGACACCACAATAAAAAAAACGCGCCTCGTGTAATACCTCACAAAGTTATTAAACAATACGGACAATGTTATTGTGCGTCGTTTAATAATAAAGGTGGTGTGGAAAATTACAAATTTCTTATCTTATAGTTACTTTGCATACATTTTTTTTATTAAATACCAATTAAATAGTTATTTATATCAAGAAACGAGAAGTATTAACGTTTTATAAAGTATTACAATAAAACAGTTTTGAGAAAAAAAAAATATTCTTTGACTTGTTACAAAAAGACTCCAAGTAATTATTATATTAGTTCTTATTTTACAAGGACACTAACAAAAGCAGGTCAAGTTATAATATTACCAGAAATATTGTATGTATCTATTAGTTTACTTAAAGCATTAAATTTACACATATTTTTATTTACTAATTATTGTGTATTTTATTAATGATTTTATTTTTATTTCATGTAAATTTGAAATTTCATATTTTACTAATTTACTGACGCATTGGTTACGTAGGTATTTGTGTCTTATAATAAAATACAAATGTTTGCATGTGAATATGTGATTATACAAATATATAATATAATTGTATAAAATAATACAATATTTTGTACAATATCATTATAATATAATGACGATACAAATATAGAATATATTAAAAATATAAATAATATTAAATATAATATTAATATGCAACTTCTTATACAACTTTAATATACAGTTTTCCTAAATTACCAAATAAAAATATAATAATGGTTAAATGGCAAAAACCAGACACCGGCCCATTGGGTTGCTTTTAAAATCAGACAGGGGCACATGCCCACCTTACCTTCTTTCAAATGACGCCACTGATTTAATAAACATCATTAAAATGTTATCTATACAATAACCATAGGCGTACGCACGGGGCGAGCCGGACGAGCCCCGGCTCGACTGGAATTTTTTTAGGGGCATAGTAAAATTTCAAATTTGTGTATATTATATTTGACTTTATCATTATATTCGGGGAGATCATGAAAATTGTATTTGTCGTAATAGAGAAATGAAATAAAAATATTTGTGTACAACCACATAATTTTTATTGATTTATTTATCTGACTAAAACATTGTGCATTAAATGTCAAAATATGTACCTAGTATGACTGAAGAAGTACTAAAGAGTCTATACTCCATAGTATAGACAATGGCCTATCGCCTATGGAAAATAAGAAAATTAATTTATCGATTATTACGTAATTATACATTTTTATATTACCTACTAAGTTTATATGTATTATAATTAGATATAAAAAATGCATTGGTATGTATTAATATAATATGTAATTTTATTTTTTACTTAAAAAATATACAAGT
Source organism: Rhopalosiphum maidis (assembly GCF_003676215.2). Lineage (NCBI taxonomy): Eukaryota > Metazoa > Arthropoda > Insecta > Hemiptera > Aphididae > Rhopalosiphum > Rhopalosiphum maidis. Next base: position 54,483,494 of record NC_040878.1, read on the forward strand.
ACTTATGTTTAGCACATTAATGTCGTATGCACATTGCACATACAACTTGATTCTATTTGCATAGGTATATACATGTACACAATTTTAAATTTACAATTATTACAATTATGTTGTAATATATTATATTACAGTATGTTAAAGTATCAAAAAAATTAGGGGCACTGTTCAAGTGTTGGTGCATTAATTCTTCCAGGCTGGACCGGAAATTAAAGTCTGCGCACGCCTATGACAATAACTAACATAATTCTTAATTGTATGACTAATAAACAGACAGTATCGGATCTACAAATTATGTAACCCGGGGCACAACATAACATTAGCGCCCCTAAAAGTCAACAATAAAAAATGCATGTGTTCTAAAGTGTGTCAAAATACGGATTATTATAGGCGATTTTTAATCTCCAATGATTTAATTTTAATTTTATTTCATTTTGTTACTATATCAATTCCTTTACCTTCACAAATTGACATTTCAAGCATTTTCCATAAACAAAAATACTTTTTATGAATAATAGAATTTTCATGTTCTGGTATTCTTCTGACACTTTTTTCCAATTAATAAACCCATCTAATGCTAATTTTGACATGTTTTTGTCATTTGAATTTAAAAACAATATGCATGGTACACAAAATAATGCATTTTTTGAAATGGAGTAGCTAAACCAAGTTCGACGACATTGATTTTCATTAACAAGATTTTTGAAAAACCAAGAAACATTAACAGATCGACCTTTTTTTCAGATTTAGTATGATCCAATTTTTCAATATAGTTCATTCTCATTCTAACAATATGAGTTATTTGATAATCTATTATTTTTTCAGGCCATGTATCACAATCTTTGAAATCCAAAGTTTCATTTTCACTTAATTTCAATGACATAAATTCGGACACATTTAGATTTTTATCTTTGTTATAATCATAATTAATGTTAATCTCCTCAATAATTATCGCAGAACTACATTTCTCAGTATTCTCATCCTCTTCAAAACCTGTCCCATTCTCTTAATTTTCTATAAAATATTAGATATTTATATTTCAATATAATATAATAAAATATTATTAAAATTAATTCACAAAATTTTCTGAAAACTATTATTTCAGAAGTTATACCCGTTTCAAATTTGCGGTTAGGTATTAAATTCTAAAATAGTACGTATTATAATATCGATAGTAATTAATAGTAATAATATAACAACACGTCATTAATTATTATAATACTATACAGATCTAATAGTTATAATATATTTTTTTTTTTTTTTAACATTTATTTGAATATATACAATTTGTAATAATGGTTACAATAAGCATATGGGCTGAAATTACAATTGTTATGAATGCGTGAGGTGAGTAGCAACCCAGCGGTAACATTCGACATGAAGTTATAATATAGAATAATAATTATAAATAATTTCTAACTTGTGCTACATTGTATATTATTCAACCAATTATGAAAATACGCCGAAGTTCGCTCATTTTCTTTTTTTTTCAAGAGCTTTTTTCCGGAACTCACAACTAGATAATTTTTTGACGAATGTCTTTTCTTAATCATTATCAAAGTGACTATTTTGAATTAAAACTATTTAATTTGAAATACTTGTATAATTCAAAACAAAAGATTCAATTTGTTTTAAAAAAAAATTAAAATGTAATAAAAATGATAAGTTTAAAATTTGAAATTTACGTCCCTCTATGATTAGCGCCCGTGCATGGGCTCCAGATCGCCCCCACCCCCTAGATCCGGTGCTGTAAACAGATCTAATTTATTGTTAAACATATTATATGTTACATATAGGTAGGTACACATTTAAACAAAATATATAAATGTGTTAAATCATAAAGAGATGTAAATATACACACAAATTTCAAACTTCTGATAGTTGTAATTCCTTTTAATATAAACTTAAATTAATAAAAAAAATTAATTTAAACTAATGTACATAATATAGTGTTGAATAATGAAGTACTCGTTAAATAATGTTTTGTCATATAGGTTTATTTGATTAAAGTTGTATAAATTTATTTTTATTATAATCTACATAATGTGCAGTTATAATTATGATTCTTCATTTAATACACAAAATAATTTAATTTGTAGATATATATAATTTGAAGGAAGTTCTTAACCAAAATCAATCTTCAGAATTTATTAATTATTTGAATTCGGGAAACATCTAATTTAAAGTAAAAGCCTTTAACACTGTGTTTTAGCACAGTTTGATTCATAAAAATTTCATTCCAGGGATTATCATGAAAAATGCAATATCTATAATGTAGGTATCATTTATTTCAAAAGAATTTTGTCATTTTGAATGAGACATGAAAATATTCATATTCATATCGGTAAAAGAGAAAATGCATTTATTTGTGACTTTTCTAATAAATTATACAGGGTCCGGCAAAAAGACCTCCCTTATTTAGAAATAGCGTTGTGTGAGTTGTGGTGGTGGTACAACAGTGGATTTTTTCTATTTGTTTGTTTGTTCGCAACTGCCTCTTGAAAATATATGGGAGGTTTTTTGCCGGACATTGTATTATTATTATTCACATTTGAAAAAACACATAACTATTATAGTAGTATCTATTATCTATTGCCTCATAATTATTGAGTAAATAAAACCCTACAAATATTGAAATAATATGATGGGTAAATACTAAATAATAAATAAATATACGTAATTGTGTGCGTTTTCATACCATTTGATTAGTTTTGGGGGAAGTGATGCTCACCCGGTTCTTTTACCACAAAACCATAGAAAAAACATTCAATTCGCCTAATCCAATGGCTAAAATCAGACTGTTTTTAGCAGTTGGTACCTGCTGTTTGGTACTTATTTTTATCATCACAATTCTTATCACGTTCTGGGAGAACCTTAGATAAAATAAGAATATTATTATCAAATAATAAAATAATATAGATCTCTCCAGTATTTAATATTCAAACATTATCTTGTATTTTTCTAATATTATCTACGGGGAGGACAGAGAACTAATAAATTTTCGACACTTCACACATTGAATCAAAATCTACTGTTTGTCTCGTCCAGTGTAGCTTTGAGTGTGTGAAGGATCCGAATGCTTCTAACATGTACGAAAATCGAAATGCCTTTATTTATGTAGTTCTGAGTACTACCGTAATTGGCACAATGTTCTGCGTCAAGTCATTTTTTGTTTATAAATTCGTTTTGTCAATTGTGTCAGGCACTGTTGTGTTGGCCGTGGCATCCATATAAGTTAACCTTAATGAGATACTGGTGAGCAAGCTCTTGTTCGCCAGACATTAATTATCCACAGAAATCGAAATGGAGCAAAATACCTCTGACTGACCCAGAAGACGATTATGTCAGTTCAAGAGCCTAAATGGCTGGTAATCGTTTGAGTATGCAGTAATTAAGGTTGTATACAAATTGTCAACGTATGATATTGGGTTGGTTATTACTGCGCGTCACGGTTTGCATTATGATGAAGCTAGGATACGTAATAGATAAATGAGTAAATATTTTTAAATTTAAGAAAACGTTATAGGTGGTTATACCAAAACGTTTATTTGTTTTAAAGGTCCTGAAATAGTTCGATACATTGATAAATACTTTTGGAAAAAAAAAACATTTATAATTCGATGAAAAACTCATTTTTTGCGGGAATATTCAATTTTGTCAACATTTAAACTACGTTTATAAAGAATCACGACTGTAGCCAAAAAGTGGTTAGGGTCTAAACCCTCCCAAAAGATTTTCTTAAAATAAGATTTTATAATAATTTCATACTTTATTTCATAATATAACATGTTTATACTCTTAACCTCCCTTAAAATATTTTGCTGGCCTTGTAAAGAATATTTGTTAAATCGTGTAAGAAATATTAATAAGTTAATTTATTTTAGATTTTCATTGCTTAGTTATAATTATTATACCTAATAAAATTAACTACAATATATTATTAAATGATTTTCACAATTATAAATTACATTACGTCTTTTTTTTTTTTAATTTTAAGCTTACTAACGGGTTGAAATCTTGTTTGATATCTGAATATCTAATTAAAATCCAATTATTGTGAACAATTTCGATTATTTGGGATCACAACTTCACTATAACCTTATTATCAATGGAGACTTCTCTACACCACTAATATCACAGAACAATATAAAGCTTGAATCATATCAGCTGTTAAGTCCGTATAATCATCTAGTAATTTGGTTTCTTTAATGATAAGCATTGCCAACATCCCGTTTTGTAACGAACATCTGACGAGAGTTACGATTCTGGACTCGCACTCAAGGCGTAAAGTGTATTATAAAGATCAACGATGTTAGGAAATTTGTATTTATTATTACATTCACTAAATAATTCAAACGCAGATTTATGGATCAAAGCTTTTGTCTCCCATTACCCAATCAAGTGTATTTAATATATATTATTTCATATCGGAGTTAAGAGGACTAAAAACATGTAACTAGCCATAATTAAGAAATATATTTCATTATAGGTAGCCATTAGATACATTTGTCCTACTTATTTAAAAACTAGTTGTTCTTGGATAAAACGTGAACATACTTTAGTACCGTGCATCTATTATTCACTTGAAATTAAGTGGCGTTTATATAAATTACACATATATAAATATATTATAGTATGCACCTAGAAAGCTAAATTTAGAACCATACTGGACCTACTTTAAAACTAGTGATTAATATGAATATAAGCTGAAATATTGTTAGGATTTATATTTTTAATAACAATTGTCTAATTTATTCAGAATTATAATAATTATTGAATTATCTATTGTTTAGTTTTACTAAATTAATAAACTACCCACATTATGACAACTTATTGCGTTTCTTAGGTAATTAATGTATGTAAATTATTTCATGAAAAATAAAAATAATTTTATTATTCAGTTATAAAGCAAAATAGCACAATTGAATAGTATAAATTAATGTACTAGTAAGTAAGCGTTATATATAGTAGGTATATATCAAAACAATAATTATAAGATACAATTAGAATATGAAAGTTGATTCTATACAAAAATTATTTAATTAGCCAATATGATCACCACGACCAATCAACATTTTAAAATAGTCGTATTTGCGTTAAAATATTAGAGCTTTATACAATGTATAATTGCTTATACTTTGTGGTGTTTGTTTTTAACTCATGTAATAACTAAAGGACTCATTTTTGGTCACAAATAAATTTAGACCCTTCAATTATACTTCTAAAAAAAACAATTTAAAAAATGTATAATAGTATATACATTTATCTAAATTATTATATAAATATATTATATATGAATACACACAAAATATAAGTATAATTATTGTTAATAAAATACCCAATTAAATCATTTATAAAATCTCAGTAACATTAAAATTAAATGTTATTTATGCTATTGGTTAAACAAGAGTATAGAATGGTAAATTGAACATACAAAATGTATTAAAGTATAAGTTGGTACATTACCTACTTTTATCACATACAAGACACAAAACTCGAAAGGGTACAGGAAAACTTCTTTCCCATTTATTGACCAAGTAAATACAGTACAAGGAACACCACCTAAACAATTTCTTGTAACATTTTATGCATTGTGAATTACATCACCGCAAATTGAATACTGAGTTTTTCAAATTTCATAACAAACAACTTAACAAAATAGGATGTTTCATTTCAGTACAAAAAAAAAAAAAAAATAATAATAATAATAATAATAGTTAATTGAATCAAATCAACTGTTAAAACCATTTAAAACTTATTGTTTATTAAATAAAACATTATTTTATTTGTTGTTCAGCATGTTAAAAGTAATAAAATATTCAATATTTTTTTGGCTAAATGTATTGTCGAAAAATTGATGTAGATCAATTTTATATTAAACTCATTTAAAGTTTATGAATAACAGACCCATTGTTTGTAACTAGATGTATCATCTATAATTATCACAGCAATGGTAACAGTTTAGAATATCTGTAGTAAAATAAGAATGTTTAATATTATACAAATTATAATTAAATAGTACTAAGAACCCGAATGTTGAAAAATGAATTGAACCACTGATTAAATAAAAATATGATAATTTTATCTGAAAGTTTTAAGTATGCAATTTTATGACGGTGATTAATAAAACATTGGTAATTTAAATTAACCAAGGTATTTTAACTTGCGTACAAATAAAATATCAAATTTGAAGTTAAGTAGATTATTAACTATTAAAAAATGAGTTAAAAATATAATAAAATAAATAATAATGAAAAACTATATATATTATAATTATTTATGGGTAGGTAAAAAGGCAGTTATAAATCGCCACCAGCACATGGTATATATTACACTTTTATCCCAAAAAAAATAATATGCATTATTATTAAAGTTAACTACTAAATAAACACCATGTTATTTTAAATTTGTTCTCTATATTATGAGACACTTACACATTCAATATTGAACTTTTTGACAAAGTGATAAGTAAAAAAAAAAGAATATGTATAGGCATTATAAATAAAATATTTTCCAAATCATACTAAAAAAGTATTTTCCATAAGGTGTCCATATTTTGTATTTTACCAGATGAGTTGGAGATTGAAAGTGTATTATTGATCTTTTTGAAGTTGTACAGGGCGAAAAAAAAAGAATGTTAATCTGATAACGGGCGGACAGGCAACATATTTTGAAACAACCATCACATTGCATATTTGCGGGTCCATTCCCTGGCTAATTCGTTGTACTTTTCTCTGTCTGTTTTATATATCCTAGCAATCTCAGGAACAAGCGGATCATCTGGATTTGGATCACATAACAACGAGCAAATAGACAACAAAACTGGAAGCAAATATTTTTAGTTAATAATAACGGGGGTAATGATTATTGATATAATTATTTTTACCTTTTGATATGGTCAATGCTGGTGACCATTGAGACCGTAGAATATCAAGGCAAATGCTACCATTACTGTTAATGTTCGGATGATAAATTCTAGTAGTGAATGCAACCTAAATATTGAATGAAAATGTTAATAAAAAGTAATATTTATAAAGTAAACTAAAGTACTAACCTTTGGAGGTTTAAATGGATAATCCGTAGGAAAATGGATAGTTAAGAAAAACACACCACCTTGGTATGGACTGTCCGGCTAAAAAACAAAAAAAAAATTAATTTAAAAAACAATAAAAAAAAAAATCTGTAATAACTTACTGGTCCCATAATTGTTGCTTGCCAATGAAATACTAAAATTAAAAAAAAAAACACAATTCTTTAGTACAAACTTATAAATATTAAAACAGTTTTAATTTTATAAGATATTATGGTAAAATATGTGAAATGCGAATAAAAATTTATCCATAAATGTGTATATTATTTTCATCTTAAACTGCAAATTTATTGTATAAAAGAAATTTTTTTATATCTCAATTATACTATAACTTATGTATAATTAATTGATAAAACCATAATTGTGAACAAAAGATAATAATAAGTTGTTTAATATATTATAAGAATTCTTACTAACTGTTCAAATAGGATACCTTTTAGTAGATTTAAAACTTAAAACATATTATATTTAAAAAAAACTATTCTCTTCAACAAAGTAACAAAACTAGTTAGAAAAAGTATTAAATAAAATGAATAATACTATACATAAGTACAAATATTTTATTATTCAAGTAATCCAATCTTGATTAGTAATTTAATAACTAGTTTAAATTGAATGTATTCAATATTCAAAAAATATATTGTAAATTTTCTCTAAAATTAATTTGTATATTATTAAATATTTAAATACATTTAATACATAAATAATAGAATACTATTTCATTTTTAATACTGATAAAAAATTATACATTTTACATGGGAAGCTCAAGTATAATTTTGGTGAGTTATAATAATAATATTAGGTGTTTATTTAAATTTGTTTTATGAAGGATTTTATTTTTAAAAATTCAATGAAATCACTGTCATGTTTTAACTTAATTGTTTACTTACAATCATCCCCTACAGGTCCAGCGGAGCATTGTGCTGGTGGGTCTCTGCCTAAGTCTTGAAGTTCCTGAAAACAATCATCACATTGATTAGGTATAACTGTTGTACTTGTTATATAAATACTATAATAATAAAGAATAAATATAATATTAATGACAGACAAAATATATTTAAAAGTTAAAATAATTAATTATTGTTATAAACCAAGAGATAATTCATTCAGAATAAATTTAAAAAATGAAAATATTTAGTTTAGTTAAACATTAATAATAAGCTGGGCATAAATAATTCAGTATATTTCAATATATTTTAGGGTTATTAAATTATATAAAATAAAAATAATAATAATAAAACTATTTCATTTATTAGTATTTAAAATCTGTTTTAATATAATTAACAATAACTGTTTATAGCAATTAATTATTTTTATGACATTAAGATATTGTCACTCAATAGTACCTAATTGTAAAATAAATAATGAAATAATGCTACATATGTTTATGTGTCTAATTAAATTGTAAAAGTGCATATCATGTATAAATTAAAAAATATAGTATAGTTTATAGCATACTCATGTATATAAAATTACCTTATCAGTTCAGAGGCAAACATTTTAATTTAACGAATCAATTTAGAACATATTAATTTACTTTTATAGATTTAAGATTTTTGAAATAGAAACTATTTACCAATATAGAAGATTGAAATTATAAGCAAATATCTTGTTATTAAGTCCTATAACCTTTATAGGTATTTCTAGTTCAAAAGCCGAGTATCGCAAAATATATAATTTAAGCTAAGGTAACATTTGGTTAGTGTAAAAATAAGAAACTACTTTGTAGGTTATGTTAATAATATAATTGTGAGGAATCTGGTTACAAGTAAATATAATTTAGTAAAAATGATTTAGCGCAAGACTTATCAGACATTATACACTTTATATTATTAATTTATAAGACAAAATCTAACAGAAATTATTAACTGACTTTCAACAGATTAAGCTTAAAAGAAGAAAGTCACAACTGACTTATTAATTGATTGTTAAAAAAATAAAGGTGCATTAGAAATAGGTAGTGTCACATAATGAATTGGATTGCGTTCTATTTTTTGCTTTGTTAAATATAATAAAACAATACAACTGGCGTTCTACGCAATTCCAACGTGGAGTATATATAATTGAATAAAGAGAGATTGATGTTAAGAATGTATTAATATAACTGTTGTTAATCGATAACAGACCTTGAGATAAAAAAAGACAAATATAATAAGTATATTAAATAGTATGGCTATGGACTAAGTGAGCTCTTATGTCTCTCTGACATTATGTCATCAGAAAAGAAGAGCCACTGGCGTTTGAGTGGTATCGTGCAACCAAACCGTAGTGCCACCGATTGTTCATTAGCAACCGACTGCATATTATATTAGTATGCGGTCGGCAGTTTAGGGGAAGACATCTCTAAAAGGCAACGAGGGCGAGTAAGCCGACGCTGATTTGTCCCATGAGCAAATCTCTCGGACACGATGCGAAAGGACATCGCCGCCATCGCCGTGCACACGCCGCCGCGACCGCACACCACGCTGGTCGGGGGTGGGGGGAGGACGGAAAACGAACAAAAATTATATAATAATGATACTTAGCGAACACGCTTCGACTGCTTACTTTATTGATACGTTTCAACGCCATTTTACGACGATTCTGTGATTGATAATGTCGTTGTTGTTGCTCTTGTCGTCGTGTTTAGGAGTGTGCGTCGACTATGAACCGTGTGTCTCGTGTACGTGAAACGCGTTACGCCCGAACCGCCGTGTGCCGTGAAAACGCGTACGCGCGAGACAACCGACGACCGTAATAATATTAATAATATCGCGGTGTCTTTGTCGTGTGTGTATTCACCGCCGTCGTCGTCGTCGTCGTGTAGTGTAGAGCTGGTGAGATTCGGTTCCACCAGCAGCGACGCGCACACGAATTATTCTACGCGTGTGTGTGTGTGTGTGTGTGAGTGTGTGCGTCAGTGTGTCCGCTTATTATACCACCGTCGTATATGCGATTGAAGTGAGTTCGGGCGCGTGCGTGCGTGCGTGCGGGTTATCAGAAAAGGATGGCCGTGCGGGGTCGTGTGTCGGGGAACAGAGCACGGTAAAATATAGTATACAAGATGGCCGCCGACGGCTCGAATCGCTCGTATGCACGCACGCACGCGAGCGCGGCGGCAACCCGGACACGGTTGTTGTTCCCCGTCGTCATCTAGCCCGAACTCGTTCACTTGTGGCGGGGACCTAGTGGCTCGTTTTTTTTTTTTGGTATTTTCCCGATAACAACAACTACTAACCGACGCAGCCGCCGGTGACGTATTCGTCTTTTCGGATGACTGTCGTCTCGCTGCCACTATTGGTTAACCAACAGCTGCGGTCACGTGCGGTTACGAGTTTGATGGGTGACGCGACCCGCCAGCTGCTGATGCAGGCTCCACAAGGGAATTCCTTTATTTGGTCATGATGTACCTTAACGTCGTTGTTTAACGTCCTCTTATCACGTGGTTTCGGCTGGATAGGTCGTCTTGTGTCCCCCACAGCACAAAATATATCTAATATTCCGTGGCGTCTCACCGGACGTTATCACCGCCACCGACGTTGCCGCACAGCAGCTGCTGCTGCCGTGTTGCCGCTCGCCGGTACACTCTCGAAACGGCGACTGCCGACTGGGGTAGAACAGTCTTCATTTAGGACATTTCGTTTTTTAGTTCTTATTATTATTATTATTATCATAGAACAATATAAAAATTACACTCAACTGATATTATTTCGGATGGTCATACGGTCTGTGTTTTTTTTAATGTCCGTGTTGTGTGAGATGTGTTTCTACGAAATCACTCAATATTTGAATACTGGCTTTCTTTAAAAATAATTTACCTACATGTATTTTGTTCAAAAACAAATTAAATAATAACTTATTATACGTCCATTTAAGTGTACTATTTCGACTAGTACGACAAGCGAAGGGTCGCTTCTTTGTTCATCTTTCCGCTCAGTTTTTCTCACAGAACGCAATGATTATACTCTTCTCTGATTTCCTCGTCGCGGTTGGCGTGCGAATTTTTTTTAATGATTTACCAAAAAAACATCGTTTCCCGTTAATAGGCCGTAATTCGTATTGTTGCATTGTTTCGGCTACGGCATAATACGTTTGACGTACACAGATATTCCATCATATGTTTCCCCATCGTTTATTTGTTGTTCGCCTACGCTCATCAATTCGTCAAGATATAAACATTGCCCGAATCTGTTTTAAACAACATGATATTATCGCCGATGGCGTTATTTTTGGAAAACGATTAAAGTTCTCGATTTTAATGCGATTGGGAAGTGTCATTTTAAATTTTAATTTAGGTTATCGACTGCAGTATAACATTAACCGTATAATCGATGTATTTTTCTTATATCGTTAATAGTTTTACACCAAAATATAAAATATTAATAAGCTTTAAACAAATCTTTGGTAAGAGCACAAAGAGTGTATATTTGTTTCAATTTCAAAATGAATTCATTCTTATAAATTAATAATAAGTATAGATATATGAATACTTAAATAATTGATTGATATTTTAAGTGTTGGAAAAAGAGTCCTGTTTAATTTTTTGTATACAAAAATGTCTTGATTTATTAATAAATATAAATATAATTTAAAACTTATATTTATTACGTTTTTGAATACAATGGATAATATCAATTAAAAATTCTTCAACCGACATTTCGTTAATGGCCACTAGACAATATGTTTTTTAATCGTTCACCGGTGTCGACCTTCTGTACCTAACTCTTCACGCATTTCAGAAATTAACCATTACAAATAATTTTTTTCCCGGTTTCAACACCTACGTCCATTTCGATGCGAATAACTAGATTGGATAAGTGGACGACTGGATTTCTTATGCGTTTGCGTTATCATAACATCAATTTTATATGTTATATGACGGGTATTTCATAATTTATCTTATAATATAGATTAATTGTGCTATCTTTATTACCTTCCTTACCTTCTAATACAGATTATTCTTCTACCTACCTTATATAACAACAAATCAAACCGGACTTTTTTTCCGGGATTCATTTTAAGTCTATACAAGTTAAAGAATATTTATAATTTATTCTATAATCTCATTCCTTAATTCCTAATGATGTATTATTGGAACCAAATATTTATTTAACTGTTATGTATAATATATTAGGTATTAAACATTTAAAATGAAAATTTACACAATTGTGTATTAAAGTTTTTGTATTAAAAAACAAGAACTAATCTTTTTTTGTGATTTAATGTTTGGATTTTTTTTTATATGATCATTTTATATTTTGGATTTCCTGAATTGCTATTACAAGACAAAATAATTTGAGTATTCGTTTTTGTAACTTATTTAACCCACCATAAGCTTTGCTTTGTGAGTTAAATTAATCAAGATGTCAATATTTCATATATGTAAATAATTTATAATGTATGATTTGATCTAATGAATAATAATAATTCATCAAAATTTTAATGAGCCTATGTAGATATGCTTTGATTGGTTGCTCTTCTAAATCAAGTGAAGACAACTATAAATTATTTCACTAACTCTATAGGTGGTCGGCATTACACTGAAATATATTTTAATAATTACCATTTTAGAATAATATAATTAATAAAATATTAAATTATTTAAGTATAATGATTGTAGTATTATTCAATTTTAATCTCTTGATGTGCTTTTTGAGACATTCGTTAAAATTATTTTATACCTAAATCTAGGTAAATGATTAATAACATGTCCATTTAACTATAATGGTAGATTTTAAAGTTTAGATAACATTTGCCATTGCCTTAAAAAAAAAATTTATATTTATTAAATTAACAGTTGTATTTACAGAAAGAAAATATTAAAAAGCTACAAATAAAGTGGAAATTGGCAACAACAATAAAGAATACAATTATAATAATAATTTATGCTCGTATTGTGATAATGTCTATTAAATATTGATAGCCAGTTAAATAGTTGCACTAAAAAAAATATATGTACAAAGTACAGTGCACATATTATATTATATATTTAGGGAATCTTATAGTACCTATCATGAATTATTTTTTTTTTATTAAATGAGTTTTCCAGGTTAAAAACTGACATACTAAAAAAAAATCAAAATATACATCAATTTATACAATATAATATTTTATAGTATATAAATTATACTTTACAGAATATATCTTGTATAAAAGCTACAATTAGTGCAATACATTTTTTCAAGATATATAGTTACAGTCTAATGACAAAATAAGAAAAACAAAAGAACTAACTATACTATGTGGAATTGTTGAATTGGATCTTGATAGTAGATGACAGATTCATTTTGACTGTTTTGTCCAAATATTTTTGTATAACTTGTGTCATTAGCTATAAATATACATAAACAAAAAATAAATAAATAATAAACTATTTAATAATATGATATAGAACAAAATTAAGTCAGTGAGAATTTAATAAGACAACAAATGTAACTTACAAAATACGTCATCAGAAAGTTCTTCAATTCCAATTGATTTGTCTCCTTTTGTAGCCTTTAAATATTTCAATATTATGTACAAAAATATATTTTTATAAGTAATAAATATAATATTACCTCTCTATACTTTTGCAAATACATTTTTAAGGGTTCTACATAATTGTCAAAACCTAAATTAGACATTGCATAAAGAATATCTTCTCCATTAATAGTTTTACGTTTTTCTTGGAAACATCTGTCACTAGCTTCACTGGTTATAAAACTTATAAATTCTGAAACACATTCTTGTACACATTCTCGTGCATCTTTTGCTATCTATAACCATCAATTAATATTGTTATATGTTAGAGTATAATATAATATTGTTAGTTTATAAACAAACCTTTCCACCATCTGGAATAGATTTTTTCATAATTTTTGCAATATTTGCAATAGGAAGGAATCTATCTTGTTCTCGAAGTGGTTTTCCAAATTTAAGTTCATACACTTCTCCTTGATTTGATGAGTCATCTGTATTGTCCAATGTGACCATTTCCACACCATCTTGAGTATCTTGTCCTAAAAAACATAAGTTAGATAATATTAGTATTCAAAATGAATGTACTTTATAGTGACTAAAGTGGTTATGTTAAACTACAAGAAATTTTGTATAATTATGGAATAGAAATGTTTTGATTAAAAATTAAAATTATAAAGGTACAAGTATGATAATTATTTTATCCAAAGATTAGCTTACAGAAATTAGTCTTGTTAATCACAAATGTGGGATTAAAACATTATTGTATTACTGTTAGGCATGTTATAATTTTTAACATTTTATAATAAATTATATTTTGTTCTGTTTTTAATGTTATACTGATTGATTGATATTCTAATTTAGTTAAGTACTAAAACCATATTATACTAATATACATATTAATATATAAAATATATTTTTGATGTATATTTTAGTATTGCTTCTGAACTGTTGAACAGAGAAAGAAAAGTTTAAAACTGAAAATATTTGGAGTTCTCCAAGTAGTATGGTTAATAGTATTAATGGTTATACGGCTTAGGATATGAATATATGATATTAGTTATTCATAATTAACATACATGTAAATATTTTAATTCTCATTGCGCTGTGATTAACTAATTTATACATAAATCATACAAATACTCGTAATATTATTAACTTCATAGGAATTAGAAATATAAGTAATGAACTTTTAAAAGGTAACCTAAACAATGTCCGATTGTATTGTAATATATATTTTTTAATAAGCTTACTAACCTTGAGATAAGAAATTTTGATGGTCGTCCGTTAAAAATTCTTCCGTCAAATCATCGCTGTCACTGCTGTTCATCGTGAGATCGAAGTAAGATTGGCTGGCCACCGCAAAATTTACTTGTCGATAAAAAAAAAATTAACAAATGTCTAACACACACCGAACAGAAATGTACGAAGTACAACGTACTCGGCCCGAAATTATTAACAAACAACAAAACGAGTATCAATAAGAGATGATTCCTCAGTGCACGACACTAACTGCTTAATAATAACTAATAGGTAAAAGAGTTGTTGTTATGTTCTAAGTTTAGGTAACGAGATACAACGCACAATCACGGACAATAAAGTCAACAGACTGAGATAAGTACGTGATTTTTATTAGTGATTTTCGATAACAGGAATAATATTGTAATCGTGTAATATCATTGATAACAGTATTGTGTTGTAAACAAAGATAATTGATATATATATATATATATATAAACACATATAAAATAAACATTAATTATATAATTATATATAATAAACATTTATTACACATAGCTATTGTCGCAAATCAGTAATCTCATTCACAGGATAATAGAATATTATTATTATTATTATTATTATCGTAGAATATCTACGTCTTGTTTACAACGTCCTTGGTGTGAATTGAGTTGATCCTGTAGTGGGTCGTGGGTGAGGGGTAAAGAAACTAAGTAGTACGTGGATCGCTCAGTTAGTTTTAAAGGGGTTTTAAAGGGGCTTTAAGTAGGTAGTCAATTTTGTACTATTTTAATTAAAACAAATAATATTATTACTCAATAAACCTAAATATATAAAATAAAAATATACAATGAAAACTCTCTATAACAAGTTTTTAAGGACCAAGAGATTTTTTTTTGTTATATAGAGTATTTAGTAGAGGGTTAAAAAAAATATTTAAATTATTTATATGTGTATTATTATTTTTAAATTACATGAGTATTTATTTAGTATAATTTTATTATTTATCATTTTATTTGTTTATTATAGTTTTTACAATTACTAATTAGTCAGTCAGATTGTTTTGGATTTGTTTACTTTGCCAATATTTTTTTTGTATCTATCTATGAATTTGTCCAATATCTTGTGTATAAAACACATTGATAGATGAAAGATAACTTAGTACTTACACCAGTACACGCATCAAAGTTGATTTACTATACCCACAGTCACATAAATACGTCAATACTTAAACACTGTGATATCATGTTCATACAGTATTTTATACATTTTTATTGATGTATAAATTGCATAGGTACACGCATAGTCCAGTGAGAGTATACACTAAAAACGATTCTGAACGGATATGTCTTTCAGCTTTATCACTAAGCGAATTTTATGATATATGTTTTTTGATATAGCTAATTAAAGTAATTTATTTTATTTTTAGTATGTTGGTTTAATTTTTTTCCGAGAAAATGCATTTATATTATATTATTAATATTTAATTACTATAATAATTTATGTTATATTTTAAAACCATATTAAATTATTGTTATTAACTTTTGAGTTAATACCACTACCACCTTACTATAAGACAGTGTTTGCAATTTGTAATCATTTTGGTTCTTTCTTGAGTAAAACCAATTTTCTATAATATTATTTCGATATTACGTAACCATCTGCAAATAACGCATAAAATACCATACTATACTAACTTTTAATTATCTTTGATTGTTATTTATTACTTTATTAGTGTTTAAATAAATTTAAAATTGTAATTATTTTCATAATGTCATTGTGCGTGATGTTCTCAATATAATATAATTATAGTCGCAAGATTTGCGGTTACATCCCTAAACTTTAAAAGTTCTTTACATAGGATGATTTTAGATTCTGAACAGAACGAATATAAATAACTTAATAATTTGTAGTTTTTTTTAATAATTTTATTTTGTAATTTATGCTACTAAATGCAATACATGCATATACCCTATATAACAGTTAGAATAGACTTTTGGAATAACTTTTGTTCTAATTAATATTTTCATATTTTATTGTTTAGTACTGAAAATAAAAAAAATTAAAATTTGATCTAAATTTTTTGGATAAATTTAAAATAACCAATTTTTGAATCTGATTATAAGAACAATTTTAATGGTAAAAATATTTATCTAAGTCAAGAAGTTAATTTTTTAAAAATATCAATATTTTTTGATTAAATTAATTTTGAACGTAAATCGTAATAACTTTTTACAAAATATGATTTTTGAGAATTTGCTGACATGAGTATATTTCTTAAATTATTAATTCATCATATAATATTAACAATTTTTATCATACGTTTAAGTAGCTTAATTTTTTTTGGTCAAAAGTTTCTGTTACACTCTGTTTATTATAATGATGATTTTTTAATTATGAAGAAGATAGTTAAAGTTTTTAAAAATATTTTCACCCCTGAATATAAGGGCTTCGTTTATGAACATAACTACAGTAATTTTAGCAATATTTCTTGATATTCATTAAATATTAAATTTTAAAATTAACATTGTAGATAAAAGATATTTTTAAAAAAGCTCTGGAACAAGACGTTTAATTTTAATGTATATATTTTTAGGTCTTGATCCCTTGAATACATATACAAACTGAAAACTCTTTACGGCAAATTTCAAACAATAACAAAACATGCAATGTCCTTGAATTGCAAACACAGTGCGCTGTACTTGATTTATTTGTCGTTCTGTATAATATTATTATAAATATAATTGGTGGACTTGCAAGTTGCAGATGCCATTAGGCATTAATACAATATTGTTGACGTCCAAAATTTGAAACTTAATGTAATACAAAATCAGACATGCTATTGGTTCATCACTGCAATATAGACGACCTATATTATAGTTGCGACATAAAATGGTTTACCGAGTAAAACATAATTCCTTTAATTTACACATACGCGCGTCATACATCTGTGCCAAGTAAAACGCGTTAAAATGATTTATCATTTCAGGATATCACGTTCGAATGGTTTTTTCCTTTTTCTTCGAACATCATTGTATGCAAATATGCAAATAAGTAATAATCTAGGTAATGCGATTTAATTTTCGGCCAGACACGTGAAATCGAATTCTAATGCGCGTATTATTCGCTTGTCCCGTCCGAATGAATTATTATACGCTGTTTCTCGAAAACCTTTCTTTATATATATGTACTTGAACGGCACAGATATACATTACCGTCCAACATTTATGTATATATATACAATATACACCTAAATGTATGGTTGACAGTAATCTCGTTTGACGGAGTCAGCGCTGTGAATGTACAATTTTTTTTTGTTTACGACTGATTTAAATTAAGTACCGCAATCTATTTCTGTACAGAACCTCATTTTTTACTGGTATTGGTATAGTGACCTACATACTATGTAGAATCTCATCTTATTACGCACCAACTGCATATTCTAAAATGCAGCATTATTATTAAATCATATTACTATTTTTGTAACGATTTAGGTAGGTATATTTAATAAAAACCTCAGTTTATTTTCAACAAGTAATGTAAGTACAACATACAAATGTCAAGTTTCCATTGTATTATGCACACGTTATATTATAATATATGTAATTATTATTAAAAAGTATGAGAGATATGAACTTTAAAAAGGAATTCTCCAATAAATCAAAAATATATATATATATATATATTTATATATAGTATAGTGGTAATAATAAGGTAAAGTGGCAGACATTAGTAATGATAATAACAATAATAATGGTAATAATATAATGGGTATTTTAGGCGGTGACAGGCGCTGTTATTATCGTTACCATGTCGTACCGTTTATATAAATTAAAAACAACGAGGAGGACTTAAATTAGGAAGTATAGACAAAAAGCGCACTTTATTCAGCTTAAATATATAGATGATTAGGTATTATTGTTGATTTCATTTATCTTTACAAATCAAATATAACAATATTAATAACTTACTCGTTTTGAATGAAATCAAAAATAATAATATCAAGTATAAGACTAAGATAATAGAGGAGCATAGACAAGTTAATAATTTTTCATAGACACCGTTTGAAAATACACCGAAAAATTACGTTATGGGCAGTAACACAATAAATAGTTTCGGTTCAAACAATATAATTATCATATTGTCTTGCGTTTTTGTTTCTTTTTTTTTTTATAAATGTTTGTATAGAAACCGAATTTGGTATATATATTATATATATAAAAAAAAATGTTAAAAAATTATTATAAGTGCATAATTACAATAAAATATTAATACAAAAACAACACATTGCTTAATACGTTTACCCTGGTTAATCATAATGACGATATATAGTAAATGTTTGTTATAACAATCTAAAACCGAAGTTTAACAGATTCGACTAAAATATTCAACGTCTAGGTTATATATTATATAAAAAATAAAGGCCCCTATACTTGAACTTACAAACATGATTATAGCAATAAATTAATAGATTAATATCATTAGCACAATACTAATATAATAATTATTTATAGCAACATAAAATAAGAAACGATAGATCGATATGTATGGTACGGTTGGTTGGGTTTGGAAAATTAACATAATAAACATAACGAGGGTTTTGGATAAGAGTTTGGAAGGTAACTTTTGAAAGAAAATCTCTTATAAAGTTTTCAACTTAGGCCACCTGCACATTATGTAGTTTACAATAGTTTTGCTAGCTTAAATAGTTAATTCATAATATACACATATTGTTATAGTAGGTATTAATAAATATTGGTTTTAACATTAATTTACAATACAATTGATAAAAAATAATTTGAATATATCGATGTTTTATCACATTTTATTTTGTAAATAATATTCAACGATGCGTTTGGTTAAATATATTTTTTACAATACGAATACGAATTAATTATTGCTGTGAAAACAATATTACATGTGAAACCCTTTTGACCAATAATATAATTGGGTATTAGGACGGATATAATATAAATTATAACCTATTGAATAAAAAAATAGGTGTTTCCCAAAATGTTTGAATATTATCAAGTAAATAATGCAAATTTGGAATAAGAGTAGGTATAAGAATGAGGCCTATTAAAATTATTAATTCCCTTTTGACACTTATTATAGTTTACACACAGTTTGTCAGGAAGTTTTAAAAGTTATATCTGTAAAATGCTCAATAGCCTAGAAAATCAATCAAGAACGAATAGTATTAAATTATTATAATGGAAATTACTTAGACACTAAGAAATGTAAAATTACAAGAAAATAACCGAGCGAATGGAATGAAAACAAGAATAATCAATTTCTTTACACGAAATCAATGAAATGGATGCGTACTAGAAGAAAACAACATGATGTAATGGAAGACGTTATTAGTAATATATATTGTATATATGTATATAACACGTGTATGGTAGTTTAATACTATTATTAGAGTTGCAATAGTTTAAAGCATTTAAATATTTTAAATAGGTATAGGTAGGTATACAGGTATTACGATGGATGTTTAAACATGTATAGATTTTATGTTTAATGTTTCAATAAGCGTTTCACAATAAAATGACCGATATTTCGTATTATCAAGTCGTCGAGTCCAAGGAAATGTACATTACATAATATATACTTGAGTCAGAGTGTTAGAATAGACATGATTACCCGCAGAGTAATATAAAGAGATAAAAACGATAATGCGTTCCGCAATCACGCACCTGACCGGATGAAAATCGGTTTATGGATCGATTATACGATTTGGCTTAACCTGTTGCTGGTCAAAGGTTCCGGAGTAGAGGCCCGTTTGAAAAAACAACAACTACAACAACAAAAACAACAATAATAACAGCAACAACAATACATTTGTCAGAACTTTCAGAGAAAAAATGACGTCCCATATCGTTATAATATTATATGAATATGCAGAATATTATAGTTGCGCCCAAGTGCTAGGAATAGGTAATAATGTAAATAACATAACCTGTAGGTGTTCGATGCAGGAATATCATTTTTGTATAAAAATATTGGTTTGTTAAAAACAATAGAGCGCATTTAATTTAGTAGGTAGGTAATAGATTTCGGTTATGCGGAATGGTGCATCTGTATATATCATGTCCCCTTTTATACAGTAGAATTTTAATTTACCTAAATATTGTACTGTGAATTTAGAACAACAAATGTTTAAATATTAAAATATTCAAAGCCACCTTAAAATTAGTGGTGTTCACCCTATTCCATCCAAACGCCCTGGCATTCCGGGCACCTAACTACCACACAGAAAGTTTTACAATCATTACAACCAACACTGCAGTGTATTAAATTGAATAATTAATTTTTAATTTGAGAATGGTCCCGTTGATTTGTTTAAAACTCAAAATGTTGGTCAATTTTTAATGTGTTTTTTCTTTAAGAATTTATTGCTATGAACGTATATAATTTTTTACTTAATATGAAAAAGACCAACGTTTTTTTTTCGCTTTGAAATGATTACTATCACTTTTCTGACTATAGTATAGTAATTGCAACAAGAACTTCCATTGTTTCTAAGCCCTTGTTAAATTATTACTATTCACAACTCTTGATCGATTTTCATTTTTTTTTACAACATATTGAAGTTAATTTATTATTTTAACTAGTCTTAATTTTATTGTTTTCAGTGGAAGACTACTGGCGATGAATACCCGTGTCGATTTGTTTTTACGACCCCTGTATGGACGACTGGTCTTCCTGTCTGGTCTCCGACTTGAGCTTCACGAATTCCTTAGCTACGTCGTCGTTATACCTCTGTGAAAGTATCCGCAAAATCGTCCATCCAGTCTCATTCATTTGTATTCGTCTGCCGAGGCCTAACCATTCGCCGGTACGGACCTTAATGAGTAAATAATAACAGTCAGATTAAATGGTAAAAATAGTTTTTGTTATTGTACTAATTGCTTTTTATTATTAATTACCATTATTGGAACATGTCGCATCTGCAAAACCGCCACGCCAACGAGCCGATCTTCGCGAGCAAAACAGTAGTCTTTCACGCAAAAATGCAATTCGTAACATTCTAAATCTTCAATGGCGCTAATAGAACTGTGCAAAAAATGATCGCCGTAAAAACTGAGTTTTGTTTTATGTCGACTAAATATACTTACAAAACGAACGCTTCGTTGTATCTAGGACTCCAACTGCCTGACTTACTCTTCGTCGACTGTTTTCTCTTCTTGTCCGCTAGTCTTGGTCCGATGAGGTTCACTTCGACAAACGGGCGAAACATACCAGTTGTTGGCCATACCAGCGTATTAGCAGCAACCACTGTTATACAGTAACACCAACAACATTAAAGTATAATAGAGAACATAACATATAATAAGAAAAATAGGACTCTGAAGAATATGTATCAAAATAATGCGAGATATTAATAAAATATTTAAAATAAAATACATTTTAAATATTTTAATTTACTCGATTAGTTGATACATTTAATAAAGCTTATTAAACAAACAATAATTCTCCTAGTGAGTTTTTCAGGACCTATCTAGGATTTTTTTTTTAGGGGGAGGGGTTCAAATTTTTTAATATTATTATATATCATATCATATAATTTTTAAATACAATATTTAGAATTTAGGCCTCACAAATATAATATAACTATCAAGAGGGAGGGCTCTCGACCCTTTATTTAATCTATCACTGTGTCTATTGATAATATAACATAGTTAATTGTTAGATTTAGTAAGTAATTATATCATTTTTATAAAAATTAACAGTAAACATTATGCATTTAGGTAGGTATAATATTTTTATATTCTAATGTATTGATTTATTTTAAAGAAATAATTTAGTTTTAAATTTGCTATTATAAATAGAAGTTGTATTCGATATAAGTACAATATTAAAAATGTTTAATGATATACATAGACTCAAAAAGTATAGTTGTAATATGTGACCGTTTTATTATATAAAACTACCGTAATAATGATGCATTATTATTATAATAGCTATACCTAGTAAAATTAGTGTGTTGGTAGTAAAATAATTAATAGATGTTTAACATGATGTAATTTGGCTTATTTTAAGAATATTAATTGTTTAATGTTTACTGTAATTTGTGTTTAATCATTAATTATTAAAATTATAATTGAATAATCGTACTTATAGTTCACTTATAGGTTATTATGAAAATAAGTATTTTTATAAAATATATATATTATGCAGTACAAATTCAATGTATTTATAATTTTATAAGAGGAAAACGTAATATTTTAATTTTAATTTTCTAATAAACGGTTACTATATATTGAAATAAAATGCGATTTTATTAGATGTAAGTGAAAAATAAAACAAATACGATTTTATGTGTTTTTGTAAATCAAACAAGATTGCGTTGTTCTATTATTAGAAATCAATGTGTTTTTTTTTATTGAGGTATGAGCATTAAAAGTGACAAGAATAGTATAGGTTTTCAGCGAGATTTTATGATTTTCTTTTCTTTTAGTTATGTGTCATTCGAACATCCGATATAAAAAGAAAAAAATATCGTATGTTCAACACAAACTTGTTTTTAAATAAATAGAATAGGTTTAGAATCCAATGTAAATGCGTAGAGTTATTTAACAAAAGCCATTTAGAAAACAAACCAAGAAAGGTTTATTAACCCTTTCACTGCTATGGACGCACATATGCGTTCTATCATTTTAAAAATCAAAAAAAGCTTTTATCGATAATGTGATATCATTAAATGGTAAATAATTAGACGAATCCAAAGAGACAACAAAAAAATATATATGATAAATATTAAAAAAGTTATAAGCAAAAAAAAATTTATTTGATTTTCCAGGGTTCCCAAATTGTCATTATTTGATAAACTGAAATAATAGTTCATTATCGACTATTTGAGAACCAATCACTAACTTAATTAACTAATATTTGCTAAAAAAGTTACTAGAAATTTTTTTTTTTTATTGATAGTTATTATTTGAACTATAAAAATATTTAAAACAATACGAAAAAAAATATTTAAAAATAAAATTTAATCCCAGCACAGTGTTGTGAACTGTGAAAAAATAATTCAGTAGGGAAAGGGTTAATGGACATTTTGCCAATGAAACAAAAAATAACTATGGTCGATTTCAGACTTTAGTTGTTTGTTATTTTTTATTATTTACGATTTAAATATTTTTTAACTATCTTGTTATGTTATCATTGATATTTATGTTGTATTATTATAATATATATATACAAGTGTTTTTAGTTTAACATGGTTATTCTCGATTTATTGTTTAAAAAGTTTTAATTAAGAACAATTTACAGATTAAATATAATACATACCTGTTACAGTGAGCTTAAATTCGTTATTCGTTGGTTGTGTTTCAATGTAAACGTTAATAGAAATTTCTCCATAAGGTTCTTCATATACGTAATTTTCTAATTATAAATATGAAAAAAAATTAAAAAAAATTTTAGTTAATGACTTTAAAACATTATCATAAATATTTAAAATTACTTTTAGTCATGCGAAAAAGTATAAATAATCATCTTTTATCTAGTATTTTTGTATATTATATACACGAGATATAAGAACATTTCAACTTAAAGTAGGTACCTATTCTGCACTTACTATTATAGCTACTATAATATTACATGATGTATTTTGAATAAATGCGTATTAATCTGTTTATGGTGCAATGGATCTACGGTTATAGTATCAGCTATATTCTAAATAACTGTTTATATGGTTATACTTGTAACCTTATAAGTAATTTTAAAGGATATAAAAAATAATTTAGGATACAATTTTACCTTGTAATGGTCTTCTTGAAATTTCAAAGAGTTTTTCCATTCGACTTCCCATTGATTTTACATCTTCTTCTGCTTCATCTAATGCTTCTTCCTCCTCGGTTTCGTCGTCCTCGTCATAATCCATTTCGTCCATCTCATCTTTTACTTCAGTACCACTCATTAGTGATGGTTGTCGTGGTAATGGATCATTTTTTTGTGGTACTTTATAGAATTAGAATATTTATTATTAATAACGAAATTTAATTATATTAATTAAATCTATAGTAAAAAATAAATAATTCACCCCTTTTCTTATTTTAACAATTATCCAAAAAACATACCTTGATGCAATTGTGTCAACACAAACGTTTTGATGAGTTCATCTGTGGATCTTGTGTAAAGTGATAAAGCATAGCATAAAGATAAAAGATCTGAACTTTTATCCAAATACTTCTTTTTCAGTCCATTTCCACCGGCATGGAAATATGTTTTAATTGTTTTCAATGCAGATTCTAAGACCCTACACTGCTTAGTATTTAAGTTCTTTTCCATATCCTAAAAAATATATATTTTTGCCTCAAAAAATAATTAGTGGATTGTTTGTTTGTAGAAACAACATACAACATAATATAATTCTGTATATTTTTATATTGATTCTGAAAATTTATTGGTTGATAATCGTTTATTTTTTCTATAAAGTAATTTGATTTTTGAAATATTTTTCTAGGTATGCGTACGATCAAAAACTGAATTGTTTTTAAAGTCAACCCTCAGTATATCTAAACTAGTCTGTTAGTTAAAAGTTAGTATATTTGATTGGTTATGGATCTTGACGCAGAAGTATCCAAAAGAAGTAAATGTTTAAAAAAACTACTATTTTTGTTATTTATTAGTTTATTACATACGACTTCGAATATTTTATGTACGTATTACAAACAAATTTAAACTTATTTATTCATTTTAGTAGTAATTTAACTATTAAATTTTAATATTTCTGAAAATTAAATTCAAATTTTACATTTTCAGAGTTTTTGCAAATAAATTGGTAGATATTATAATATATAAAATTTATATATTATAATAGATTTATATTATTTTATGTTTAAGATAAATTAGATATTATTATTATTATTATTATGACGTATCGGAAAAATGAAACTAAGTCTGAAATATTGTTTTCTAAAAATGTTGCTAATTGTATTAGGCATGGAAAATTAATACAAAAATATCATACTTATAAGTTTTAAAATTTCGAAAAAATAGATCCAATAATGTTAACAACAACAAAATGGAAATATGAAAGAATCAGTTGTTACAAACTACTCGTATGAATTAATATGTTATAAACTAATATGTATAATTACCATTACTCCTGTTAAAGCATTTTTAACATCTTGCTTTCCAGCCATATGGTTTCTAATTAATCTGGACATGTCTTCAATTCTAGCATTAGCTGCCAGTGATCTAGCGTTTTCGCTAAGGTTTTTCAATATCATCTAAATTAAAAATAACGAGTTTATACAACCAATTATAAACCTTAATGCTTTATTTATATGATTTTATATCATTTATTTAAACTAATATTTCTTACACTTTTATCCATCATTGGTGGTAAGACTACTGATCTTTCCAATATTCTTATTACAAGTTTCCATAATTCTCGAAGAATTCGTTTTAGTACAGGTTTCTCACAAGTTTGAGCAAATAATGATAATGAACCATCCATTAGATCCATCAATGGCCTTAATATTTCGTCTACTTCCATCATAGATACTTGTTGTGGATTTTGGCTACCTCCTTTGATACTTTGTAATAACTCACCAAGTTCTTTGACACTTTTCTTTATTTGAGGTTCCAAACTAAAACATTTGATTAGAATTTTAGTTTTAATGTTTATTTATTTTCATTGAGGGTAATAATATTAAACTTAAACATATCAAAGTTGGCAGTAAGTAATCAATAAAATATATATGTATTTACATGTATAAACAATACGCTTATAAATAAGATAAATATTAACTATACATACCTTTTTCCGAATTTCCCAGATAGTTCATCTAAAGCTTTTAATAACTGCGTTTGTAAGTCATTTAGAATATCTGTAGCATCTTCTTCCAGTTGTTTGCCACCCATTGATTCGAACATTTTTGTTAGTTGTACTCGTAGTTGTTGAATATTATTCATTAATATACAAGCCTATACATTTAATACATATGTTATGTAAAGTACACATAAATACATAATATATATACGGATAAAATATTTTAAACTTACAGTTCTTTCATCTAGTTCTTTAGCATCAAATTCTTTTTGAACTATGTCTACGTATGCCAATAACACTTTGACAATTGTTTTAGCAAGTCTTTTCATGTATCGATTGGATATCTCTGGGTCAGGACATTCCAATTTTGATATAACCCCAAAACATTGTGTAAGCTGAGTGAATACGTCTACCACTGAGTTGGAAAATAACGCATGCTCTGAACTTCTTTGAAACTATAATTACAAAATAAAGTTTAAAAAACTTTTTGATCAAAGTTTAAGATGGCGACGCTTGCTTACCCCATCTTTTTTGTCCCTGTTAAAAGCTCCGTGCAAATATTCTAAAGACACATCGTCATTTTCATTTAGCCATTGCATTACAAACGGTTCAAACCAAGATGGGTACTCGGGTATTGCGTCTTTGTACGGTGGTGCATCTTTTACATAATTAGTAAACAGCCATTTTACTTTGAAATGGAGGTTCATGTACGCTGAAGTTTTACAAAGTCTATGTGTTTCATGTTCTTCTAGAGCATACTTCATGTCCACGGCGAAGAAGCTCCACATTGTTGCTGCAGATAACTGTAAAAAATATTTTAATTATAAAAATACGTCAGTAAATATATTATTATAATTATATAATCAATACAATAACAATTTATTATATAATTTACCTGTCCTATATTGAGTTCTGCTGGGAATTGACTCAGAACAGGTGCATAACTATTTCTATCTTCTTCGATTACTGAAGCAACGAGTGCTACAAGCTTATCCCAAAAGCCTAAATCATCTAACTTTGGTCCCGTGTCTTCGTCTCTTTTTTCATTTGGATCAGTCTTAAAAACAAAATAGTTTATTTAATTAAGAATTTTTTATAATGTAACATACACATATTTTTGAATAACTCGAGTTTGATATTATAAAATTTCTTATTGTTTGATCACGGTATAATTACTAATATTAATATTATTATTTACAATAATTGTTATACTAAAATCTCAGAATTACAAATGTTTAACATTTAATTTCAACAAGTAAAATAAATACCTGATATTCTCTGCCGTATAAATCATAACAATTAGCGAATAGAAATTGATAAGTTGACCTTAGACACGCTTTAACACAGTCTTTAACAACGGTACTAGCCCTTGGTGGACTTGAAAGTTCTTGTACCTAAATATAAATCATGTTATAACTGTTGTGCTACTTTATATTTTTATTATTATATTTAAAAAAATTACCTTCATTCTGAAAAATGTAATACTTGTCAACAAATCGACAGTCGATTTAAGATCCATTAATTTTTCTTGACTGGATGCCGGAAAGTTATTTCTATACATTGATAAATCTATTCTGAGCGAATTATGTAGCTGGTCAAGCAGCTTTACGAATTTTTCTTTCTATAAATAATGAAAAAATATTTGAAAATCATGGTTGGAAATAACATAATATTTTCTCAGTAATGATAGTTACTCCGAAATTGGATGCTGCAAAACGGTCGCTTGCGCTTACGGCGGAGCTTGATGTCGTGTGTGCATAGTAGGCATTGATATTCGCTAACAATGTACTCATTACTGCTGGGACACCAGGGCATAAATATTTTGTTGAAAGACAATGAAAGTGTCTAAAATACGAGATTATTGATTTTAAAATTATAGTTTTAAAATTACAATGTAATAAGCTCACGTCATTGCTTGGTAAATAGACTCTATGCCATATCTCATAGCGAATTCGTCGACAATATCTTGTGCGGGAGATTCAAAATACAATTTCCACCCATCTTCTCCCTTGGCTTGAGGTAGGTGAACTATTCCTGCATTATTTTCACACAACGAGTGAAATAGATTTTCATGAAGACACGTGTATTGGATATGATAAGGAGCGACTTTTTCCTCTCCTTTAATTTCTACATTGATATGTAATCGAATAGCACCGGATACTGCTGATTTATCAGTCCTTTTTTCGAGATTGTACCAAACGTCCATTTCACCCGACAACGTTCGAACCTAATTATTTACTTTTTATTCATAAACTCTCGTACAAATATAATAGTTGATATAAATATACCTCGATAATAGTTTGTCCTAAAAAATCGTCCGATTCTCTGGTTAGTTTTTGTCTTAGTCTCGATTTCAAGTCATTGTCCTCGTCCCATACCCTGACTTTAATACGATCCGAAGAATTGTGGCACTCGCTATCAATTTTGAAAAATGTATTAATATTTTTATGTTTAATAATATATTATTTACAGTTACAAAGAAAGGGAAAAATAAATAATTACAAATAAAATTTTTCATTCCAAACAGGATTGAGCTCTTGAGGCATGGTTCGCGTTCTTTTTTTAACTTTACCCACTTGAACAGTTACGTATGGATCTGATGTACCACTTTTGTCTTTTGCAATGAGCCCTTGAGCACATTTTACTATAATAAAAATAAAAATTATAATCGATAATTATTCAAAAATATGAATTACATTTATTTAAAGCGCTGGTTTATTCTAAAGCTATATGTACAGTATTTTGCACGTGCATACAAACGACAAACAATGCATGCAATAAGCGTTAATTTTTTTTGGAAGACGTCGTTTAAGTTACTTCTGCTAACTAGATATCGATGATTTATGTGATTTGTTTGATTTGAAATTTAAATATTAGTAAATATTTGCTCGATTCCAATTTCTAAGCTGTGAGTAAGTGAACCCTAATAAGCCTAACCGCTGACCTGTTATTTCGATTTTGCACGACCATTTAGAAGTGCCTTCAAGAACGATAGCTTCCGCTTGCTCCAAGGAATCGATATGCATATCAGGTTCCACAGAAAACATGGTTCTTCAAATACGCAAAACCAAAACAATAAAAACAAATATTTACACACAAATTGATCGGAGGAAAGGAACCAAAATAGTAGAAAATGTTTAGATTTAAATGAATGAAAATTCTTTCTTAATATTTTTTAATGCATCATAGATGTAAGCAAGGAAAAATATAAACGTTTGTAAACATATTTGAAACATTTGTATTAGTGAACAAACAATAAACCATGCACAATAGTAGTTTAAAACAAAAAATACACAAAATTAAAGTTAATTGAAAGAATTTTCATTAAAAATCTCGTGCTTAAAAAATACACATGAGGGGTTAAATATATCAAAATAGTAAAACACCAATTCCATAAAATTAAACACCAAGCACAATGAAGATAGCCACACAAAGCTCTTTGAAGTCGTCTGCTCATAATGTCAAATTCGTTTTTTTTTTAAACAAACCTGTGATGGCAATTTTTGCTGACCACTTGCAGGTACCATCCAAAACCGATTGTTTCACCGCTTTAATGTGACCCTGATGGCTTTTCTCCTCCACGCCGAACACTGATCTGTGTATAATTTAAAAAAAAACATAACAACCAATTTTTTCCACACCCAACACTGCGTGTATTATGTTAAACTAAATAAGAACTTCTTCCAGATGCTGTGTGCGTATTTCTTAATGACCCGGAATCTCTGTTAATTGTTTTTGCATTAATTTCGAGCCCCGGACACATTTAGTATAAACACACTGTGTCATTTGTTTGCAAATCAGCGATTTATTTCTTTATCATTGTAACTATGACAAATTGTATCCATAATCGTGAATGCTGTCATTTCAGTTATCTAACTCGCATCAATAACAGCTTTTCAACTGAATTCAATCTGGTCGTAGATCTGTTAACTCAGTTTGTTCGTAATAGAAGTGTCTGATGACGAACAGATTGAAATTAATCTGACGGTGTTCCATTTGTCTTAAGACGACTGTTTAATAAACGCCATATATATAATGTCACGCATGTTCTCCTATTTTGACCCCGATTCTTTTTCAACGATTGCCATATGTTTCCGTTTAGGGGGATATCGTCGTGCATGTGTCCCAACATTGTTGGTAGCTATATTTCTTTTATACTAGTTACGATTCATTTAAAGACTATTCGTATTCGTTACACTCGGAAAAAAATAATAAAATAGTAGATTGAGAGATAATAGTACTGACTGTTACAAAATTTACCATTGTGGTTGAAGTTAATATTAAAAATATTATATTTTAGTAAATTAATTTTATTATTGAATAAATAAAGATATATATGTTATAAAAGTTGGTGTCACAAATTGAAATTATTAACAAGATAATTCCAATTTTTGTTTAAGAAATTGCTTATTTTTAAAGAGAAATTATAGTATAATAACTGTAAAAAAATACGGCATGTCGAAAGAGGATTTTAATTTTTATGGATTTTATAAATAATACATTTTATGACATATAACATTTAGTAAGCGGTTCTTACTGAAATCAATTAGGGAAATTATCGACATTAAATTGACTAAAACTCACGAGCCTGCAGTGAAATATTTATAACTGCACTCAAGGCTCTTATGGTTTTATTGTTAATTTACTAAATTATTTGGTGTTAGATATTAAATTGTTAACTAACCTGATAAGTTCGAAAATTTCTGGATGATCTCTTTCGCGTTGCAACATTCTGTCCTTCATTGCTTGTATAATTGATATCGCTTTATCTTCAGCACCGTGTTTGGAACTTTTTTCAGCCGCTCCTATTATTTTTAGTTGGCAAAAAAATATATAATATATATACATACGTTTTAATGTTTTTAATTATATGAGATATTGTATGAGGTTTTCTGTTGTACGAATATGAAATGTTTTAACTGTATTTGTTCAATTTTTATTATATCAGATGAAAAAATATTTTTATTCGTAAAAAGATTTTCGAAAACTTTAAAAATATGAACTTTTTATAGTCGACATTTTTTTCTTTTGTCTATTGTTCTACGTCATTTAGTTTGTCACAAATAAAAAATAGAACGGTTTTTAAAGTTATTTCTATTCAAAGTTTGATCAGGTACATTCTCCCAGGAGTCCTAAAAAGTGGGTTAATAGTAAACACTGTATAGAAATGTGTATCAGAGGTTGCAAAGCGAATTCAAATAAAATTTCAGACCTATTTCGAAAAAGTATTCACTATGTATGTACGTTTATGTTTTTAAACGTACGGAATAAAATTATTATATTTATTTGATGTAAACTATTAAATAATATCAAATTTTTTCTATAGTAAGAAATATATATATGTGATAAATTTGTTAGGAATCAAATTGTATTTGATATTGTTATAATTAACAATAAATGAACATCGTATATCTACGATGAAACTTTTATATATCGGCTGAAAATATCGGTCGATGTGTATTCATACATTCATGAGACTATTGCTTTTGTCAATAATTGTCCTCGTATTATAACGAATGCGCGTCATAGTACTACGAAACTCGTTGTGTTTCTACTATAATATTAATTATAATGTTGTTGGTTAAATATTTATAATATTTTCACGGCGCCCAATTATTATCATTGCTCACAATACGTTTGTAATAGTTTAAATAATAGTCACTTTTTTAAAAGTTTCGACTTACTTTGCAAACAGTCGGCGTTTAAGAGCTCTTTGCACTTCTCGTGGCACTTGACCCCACATTCGGTGCACCGTACTCCTTGTCGGGCGATGCCCCACAGCAGCCCTTCACATTCATAACAATACGTTGGTGAAGTTGCAGTCCACGAGACAAAATTATGCGGTGTAGTCGATGATATTGGATAGATTAGGGCTTGTAGAGCTTTTTTGTATACGTGCATTTTCTGAAATATTTTTGAAGATCGTGGTATTAGTTTTTATTACAGTATTAAAGTGATCCAGTAATCTGTTCGTTTTGATAATATGATCAATAAATGGTCTAAAAATAGTCGCAATGATATTTTTTATTACGTCATTATTTTCACTTGTTTTTCTTTTTTTTTACCCGAATGAAATAATCACAAGACCTACTTGTGTTTTTTTATTTTACTACAATTTCATTGAAACAATAAATGTATCATATTTCTATCAATGGACTATATAGTGAGAGGGCGAATGTTAAAAAATAGAGTATTATACTTGCTATATTGCTATATTATTATATGTCAAACAATAAAAGTTCTATAATTTAGTACTTACAAATTCATTTTTATATTGTTTTTTCTTACATATATTTTAATTTATAAAATATTTTTTTGGAATTAGAATAGAAAATATTATTTTGGTTTCAGACATTTTAGAGACTTTTCTACAGATGCGATTAAAAATATATTAATAAAAAGAAAACTCTAAGAAAGTAAACGTTGGAATTTTTTCATTTGACAAACTATTTTTTAATAACGAAAAAGCACAAGTGATTTGTTCAATTTGGTACTAACCAGCTCTTCGTCGTTGAGAGTTGGACGTGGAACTCCTGATGCCAGCCCTGCGTTTCTTTTTGTGGCAGCCATTGTCTAAAATACACCCGCAAGAATTCCAATAATAAATTAATAATGTAAAAACGGGAAAACAGTGAGCAATAAAGCTATTGTAACCATAAGCGTAAATATTAAGCATTTATGCAATAACGTGTACTTGTTTAATAATTATACCCATGATGCTATTAAATAAACCGACTTTATTATAACTCACCAAATTATTGATATCACTATAATACTCAAATGGAATAAGAATGTTATGATGACTAATGTAAGTAGTTTAAAAATTTATATTATATAAATAATATTCGTAAATAATATCTCACAGAAGAGATATAAATTCTACGAGAAACTTTTCAACACTTTTTTTACTGTATATATTTTACTCTTGTTGTTGATGTAGTCATAAAGGGAAAATAATGATGTCAGTATAAAAAGAAACTTCGAGTAAAAATGGAAATTTTTTCAGGAGCATCAATATTTTGTTTTAAGATAAATATTGACATATTATTACTACGTTTCCACATTGAAATAAAAACTTATTATAATGTTGAACTAATTATATTGCATATTATACGCTGTAATAATTTAAATATTTTTTTATCGGTGAAAAAAACATACTTATAAATTAGGTTTCCATCATAATTATAGTGGTGGAATATACTTATATAGATTTATATTATATAATATCATTTGAAAAAAAAATACAAGTATTGTTAAAAACATTCTTATTCCAGACAAAAGTATAACTCAAGAGTTTGCCCGAGGAAAATACTTTTAGGAATGTTTTTCTAACACAACAATGAAAAAATAATATATATAATTTGAAAATCATAATTATAATTTTTGAATTTATGTGATTCGTAATAAACAATACATTTTAAAAACACATTTTCTCGAGCAAATTCTCATTTAATTTAAATGTCTGTGAACGAAATCACGAAACATATTATACGTTGATAAGCGCACTACTACGATCTAGTTCTATCTAGTTCAAAATAATAGTAACGTATCAGAACTTAAGTGTTAAGTGTTCAATAAACATGTGCAAAATTAAATGCTTAAAGTTTATTTTTGGTTTTAGTTTTTTATAACGTTCAAATGATAAAAATATAAAATGTTTAATTTTTCATATTAAAATTAATGCAGCTTTTCAACTACACGCACATGTCTATTATATAACTGTATCATCATTAGTAGGTATTTTGTATTGTGTTCACAGCCACCTATAGCTTATTAAACCGAATTAGAGTTATAAAATAGAAAAAATGTATATATAATATTTATGTATAATATAAAAATTAATAAATTAAAAACACTAATTGTCTATAAGTCTACGTAAACTAAATATAATAAGTTAAATATTAAAACTAATTCTATGTTAGTAACGATTTAATTGCCATTTTAATGAATTGAAATGTGTATAGAAATGTAATGCATGCATTGTTAATTATTAAAAAATAAAAATTGCAGAAAAATAGTCGCTTTATATGCTAGGTACTTAAGTGTTATCGGGAGGGTTAATGTTTTTTTAATTAATGGAAAAGTATTATCTAGAGGTTAATGAAATAAAGTGAATGTATTAAATTATAGTTGCCGTATTATTATATGCACGGATCTATAAAGTGCTCATATAAGTCTAATAAATTACAAGAAATAGAGTTTGAGCACTTAAGAAGTTCATTACGACATTTCATTAAATATGTATAATATACAATATGTGTATACTGTAGAATGTACACACCTACATATAATGTATACGGTCTCACATTTATTTAAGATAATAAACTAAAAGATTTTTTCTCAGAAGAACCATTCTCAAATTTCATTCTAATACTTTTTTTGCTATACAAAATAATTTTTACAATAAACTAAAACATTTTTTTGTGGATTATATATACGTTAAGTAAAATAATTAATTATTCTGTTATGTAATATAAATAGCGTGATACAATTATGAGGTATAAATAGTTTATTATACTAAAATTAAAGTACCTTGTTATTTTTTTAACGAAATAAATTTCAAAAAGTATTTTTTTAATTAAAATGGCATGTTTTTGTATTTAAATATATAAAATAGAATTTAAATCGTTTAAATCTAATTCTATAATATAATGCATAGATTTTTTAAATATTAATTAGTAAAAATGCTGAAAACTGTACAAATATAAATAAAATATTATATGATGTACATTATATAAAAATATATAAACAAACAAAGCTAATAGAAAAAACTAAGCAAAAGTGTATGGTACATAAAAAAATATAATATGTAAAAGATACAATTGCTTAGCTATTTTATTCTACCTCTAAAATAATTTTAATATTTGGAATTTCTAGAAAATAGAAATTTAAATTTTAGTGTTATAATAAAATGGTATGGTGCTAAAGCGGTGTGTGATATGTGTGTGTGCATGTTTTGTGTTTAGTGTGTTAGTGAATGTGTGTTTTCATGGACGAAAAACCACGTCACCAGATCTAATAGCGTGCTCTATATTTTTCTCTAAATAAATGGTAAAAATAAACAAAAAAAAAGAACGCTATACCTTGAGAACCTGGATCGATGCGTGAAGATCACAAACAACAGACAATATAACACAAATTAGTTAGTTTACATGTTTATGTTAAAAAATAAAAATAATGAATCCTATATGTTTCAGATAGGTATTTAAACTAAGCTTATTATTATAATATAGTACCTATTTAAATCAGATTCATAATAATATGTACCTATTATATATTATTATAATTTTAAAAAATAAAATAAAAAGTTAAAGTATACATAAATTATGAATGATTAGCGTTTGAAATGAAGAAATCGTTTAAAAAAGTTCTATAAAGGAAGTCTAAA
The DNA here is from genome assembly GCF_003676215.2 of Rhopalosiphum maidis. Classification (NCBI taxonomy): domain Eukaryota; kingdom Metazoa; phylum Arthropoda; class Insecta; order Hemiptera; family Aphididae; genus Rhopalosiphum; species Rhopalosiphum maidis. The sequence continues at coordinate 54,519,431 of NC_040878.1, forward strand.
GAACATATTTTACATTGGAAACATGATGAGAACACGTGGAATAGCAAAAAAAAAAACAACATTCATTTAGGTACACATAAAAACAACATAAAACATGAGGATAAGAGAAACCATTTCACATGAAGAAATTATAATATACGGTATACACTTAGAAGCGAAAATTTGTACAAAAATATTTACTACCAAATCACCGGGTACACTCGTTTCTCGGTTGAATTATAATAATATTATTACTTTACAAAAACGCTGTATACTCGATTGATATCCAATTTTCGGGAGTTTATGTTCCCAATAAGTTTTAATGAGGGAAAATGATGAATTTAAATTATATAAATATTAAATATTTTGCTTACCAGTTCCGAGACAAGAGGGATAGATTTTCTCCTGGGTCGAATATCCGGCATGCTGTCGATGTTGCTATAAAACGGATTGTCTCCAGGGTGTCTAAAATAGAAAATAATAAGATTATATAGATTTTATTATTGAAGACATATTTGCAGTTTTGCTGAAAAAAAAATAGATAATTTTTCAACTAGTTGATACTTATATACTTATTGCTTATTTGGTGACCAGAAAAGACTAACAAGTTTAAAACTAGTAATTCCTAATGGCACACGGTAAGTTTTAATTCAAATCTTTGCTATATAAGTGCTTATCAAAAATATACTTTTATAAAGTAATTGAGTGACAGTAAAAATGTTTTTGTTAAAATTATATTGTACGTACACGTAATAAAAACAAATTAAGCAATGACGGAAATGGACGGATCAATATAATTACTGTTGTAAATGAATTATGTGATTACAATGTCTAAATACGGACTGAGTTTCTGTTTTTTCAAATACATACGAGTTTCATTAAAATATAATACTTATTGAGTCCGCACCTATACTGATACTCACAAAATATTAAAAACAAAATTTTCCTTTTCATTTTTACAAACTAAGAATTATTTGTAAGAAAAAAATCTACGCGTAATAAGGTTAACATTAATGAATGTGAATTGTGAATAATAAACTATGCTATTAATTTGTTCATGATAATAAATAAATACATTTAACGTTTTATACGCTTATATTGATAAAAACACAAGCAATACACTGTTTATTACGTACGTATTTAAATCTTGAGATTTGTTTAGTTTGTAATATTGACATTTTTCTTTAATTTTGTTTTCTCTAATTATTATATAACTTCTTTTAGTTAGTTTCGGTCAATGCACCAATTTAGTGTTTAGAAGTGTTGATATTTTTATAATATATATATTTTATATTTTAACCAGAAATATAAAAATGCACAATATAGGTACACATAAAAAATAAAAAACTTATGGACTCAAACGACATATTTTATGTTTTCCAAGTGTGGGATTCAATTAGTATATTTTTCGTTTCCTAATTGCGGACACAATTTGTATATTTTTCTTTTATACTAGGACTCAATTAATGAATTATTATTTTCCTCGTTCAGGTATGAGACTCAATTAGTATACACCAGAATTATGCGCACCCGGAGATGTCATAATGTCATAAAATAATGACTTAAATGTTGTTTTAAATTGAAGAGGTAGAGGCTCGCCTCGTAATTAAACGAGAAGAAGTAGTCCATATATCAAACCCCACTCGGCACAAACTCAATCACTGCTCGTATAGCAGGTATATTGCCCAACAGGACTAATTTCATATGTTTACTTTTATCGTGTACATCGTTACATCGTATATATATAGGTGCCGCCAAAGACGACGACGGCTTTCAGTGTTGTCACCCGATAAATAAACATAAAATGACATTTCACCCCGTCGCTTTTCTCCCAGCGCCAACTCAACTCACCACACCAATCGAAAGTTTGTTATCAGACAGGTCGCCGTCGTTCTCCACTCCTCGTCGCGGTGTAGAAGTGCACTTACGGATTACACCCAACTATGTACCGTACATACATACACACACACACACACACAAACACACGCACACATACATACACTCTTGTGTCGCTATTATATTTTCCTTTTCATCCGCGGGCGTACACGGCACATATACATAGAAATACGGGACACAAAAATTCAATGGACCGAACCCCCACAAAGCTCTTTAAAACCATCATACCGCGAGACACGGCCGGATGCGACGGATACACGTGTGTAAAACACACACACATACACACACGCACGCACGCACACAGAGGAAATCTTGGGTTAAAATGTACTTTTAAACTCTTTATAGTGCATGCATAGGACGTGTGGGTGGATGTGTGCAAATACTCAGTGCGTACGGTGGTTGTGAAAAGTATCGAATAACAGCTCTTAAATCATTTACATCATCACCATATATTATATGTAGTCTACTAACTACGACTTCTCCCACACGCCGTGTATACCACATTATTATTTAATCTCACTTTCGTTCGTGTTTCGCTCATCAACTTACACAACAATAGTAATAATAATAAAAACGATGATGTTTAGTTTCCCCTATAATACTGTTTCTCTTCCAATTTCTGTTCTGTAAACGCGTGACGTGTATTAACCTCTAAGACGTAAAATCCTCTTGTATTAAACTAAAGTTACTTATATTATTATTATTATTATTATTTTTTACTTACCCATTCGCTCTATTAATGTTTTCTCCGCTCCCTCTTCCATTCTGTAAGAAAAAAAAATAATATCATGTAATACCGATGTAATAATATATATTTCCCTATAATACTGATATAATATAACAACGTTTCGTTACATTATAATACAGGCACACATACACGCACATATTATATATATAAAATATAAGAACGTTGTTCGTGGTAATACCAAATATATGTTGGATTATTATTTCCTCGAGTGGTAAGCGATGTAATTGGGTACGGATAGTAGTATCGACTCATGTGAAATAATTGGATAGATTTCCTGAACGACAGGATAAAATAAAAAAAAGGAAATAATTCACTGCTGCACCGATAAAGTACACAGATATTTATGGATGAATTGCATTTGACAGAAAATCTTTATTGAACCATATTTTGTTTTTTTCTCAAGCTTTTAAGTTTTTCACCCGGAGTCGAATTTTTAGCTACGGGAAAAAAAGTTTGTCCGATATATAAACCAAACTGTTGCTGGCCACCCAAATACCCAATACGCTACCACTCTATAATATATATGTATATAATATATGTATCATGTTCATGGCAAATTGTATAGTATGTAAAAACTGCATATATTAATTTTATATTTTAGTCTGACTTTTACCGCATGCAAACTTGCTGTTATACAGTGTTTTTTTTTTTTTTGTTCACTTTTATCGATTATTTTTCGTGTTTGGTAACTAACAAAAGCCACACACCTATATAAAGTGGTGTTATTTGCGTCGTCCTAAAATAGATTTCCGTCGCAGCCAATGTGTGTGTAATTAAAACGCCATAAATTTTCGTATCCATACTTTGTTTTATGATGTCTCTATCATGCGAATTGCATAATCCTCAAACCACATTTATTATAATATACTATGACACCGGATTATCGAGCGTTAAAAGCTAAAATGTAGAAAATACCTGAAGTAAAGATTTTAGAATTCCGTACTTTGTTTGCCGTTTATGTATTAACGTTCTAGAGAAATTAATATTATATAAATATATATAGAAACGTAAGTCTGCATAATATTCAAAGTGAATAGATGTTTTACTTAGAAAGATATTGGAATTTATCACTATATTACATTCATTATTATTTTGGAGGGAGTTTTTAAGTTTATGTGCACTTATTTTTATTTATCGAACGCAGCATATTATAATTCAGCTTAAGTATATTTTCAAAAATGTTCAGACGCAAATAGATATCGAAAGTTGAACTGCTGGTTTATTATGGACATTTTCGTGCTATATAATTATTATTTCCCGGGTACTCAACTCCTGGTTTTTAACTAAACTTCAAAGTTTATAAATAATAAACTAGTGGTTCAATATGTTCGATATTTGGATGATAAAGTTCTAAGAAAAATTATTTAAAAATCCATTTTTTTTTTTAAAGAATATTAACAATCTATACATATAATAGCATCCACTTTAGTGATAAATAGTTAACAATATGACTTGTAAGTGCAATAATTGGTGACATTGGTGTAAATTTGCTTGTGTATTTTGAAATTAGAATTTAATAATAAGAAGCAAGTTTTAAAAATGATTGAGGAAATTAATGCTTTACAATTGAAAATTTGTTTACTCTAATATGTATATGATATAAATAGTTGAATCAGAGTAGCGAGGTTTTTCTGGTTTTTTCCATTTCTTAAATGTGGGTAGTTAACGGTGTGGGGTTTAAAAGCTAAAAAAAAAAGGAAAAGAAATTAGATGTATTTTAAACAGCCGAGTCTTATTTTCATAGTATTCTGTGTGGAATTTTTTCGTCGCGAATGTCGAGTGTTGGACAAAATCGTGTTCTGTTTGAAATTCTGATCCAGTATATAATAGTGAGTCGAGAAAAAAAAAAACAGAAAAGAATAAAAAAAAATACGAAAAAACAACAACAACAGCACTAAAGGATCCAGAGGTTTAAAAACCATGGCGTCGTTAAGGGGAACGCATACACACCCAAAAGCAGATACAGGCATTTATCCCACCCCTAGTTTTTTAACGGATTGAGCTGGTGATGGCAAATCTCTATGGGACGTTTTCCCGCTGCTTGTTTTATTATCTAAGACGGCTCTGTTTATCGTACATAATAATATAGACGATCTTTTTACTTAACTATATAAACCTACAGAGAGTCTGCTCTCGTCGCCGGCGTGATATTTTCATTTTATTTTTTTTCGACTCGTCTTAATATTCCATTATTAATCTTTTATTCACGGACGCTGATGGGTTCGTTGTTTCTCAGTCCTATTAAATCCATTATTTATCTACAGAACTAAAAATACGGTGTTTTCAGACTTTTATCGAGAAAGGTCACTAACGAAAAGGAAAAAAAAGACCCTATGTTTAATTGAAAATGCCAATCTAACATGTATATGTATACACTATAATATATCTATTTATTTTGTTAATATAAAGCTAGAAATTCTTAACCTCGATTTAAACTAAAAGTTTTTATTCGTATGGGAAAATGTACTCTAGATGAATTGACTTTTGTCGGTTTATACTTTATTTATTGGTCATTATTATTTATTTGTTTATGTACTCTTTTTATTGTATTGATGTTATAAGAAAATATATATCGTACTATGTTTCAATTTACGAATAATTGGTTGTTAAACTGTAATAAAACTCAAAATTCTCTAATGGTTAGTGATAAAACAAATTGTATTACAATTGTTTGTTGTTTCATCGTCAGTTAAATCCATCATGTTTTAGAGATAGTCTCGATAGTTGTTAGGAAAACAAAGACATTGTTGTAGGTAATAATAATATAAACACGTTAAGTTATAATAAGGATTATAATAATAATAACCACCCTCCATCAAATCATTACATTTTGATTCCCAAAATTCAAAATAATATGTTCCTAATTGAAACAGACGCATAATAATGACATACTATAAGAACACAATAGTAGTTATAATAATTTATTAATTACGGTGTAGATAATTTTCGCCCATGAGAAAGCACGACAAAAATAATATTTTCTTAAATGTACACAATGTTTTTGTTTAAGTATTACATTTGTGTGTATAAAATATAAATACGAGTATTCGTATAATTAATCGTAATTACTTGCAAATCATATTCAACAATTTAGTTATTTTTTATTTAAAAAATACCTCTATGGCATGAATATATTATGAGCTGCAGAAAACGGGCGAAAAGGTCACGGCCTGATAATGCATGGCACAGTGAGTTTACCTGCCCCGTTAAAAACTTTTTACTCGAAACCAAAAAATAAAAATAATAAATCTAATTTATGTATGCCTGGCCTTAAATATAGAAATGATACGGTTATGGTTTGAAAACGAAATCAAATATTTTCATTAAAATATTTATAAAAAGTCGTGTTGGTGACACACGGATGATAAACAATAATCCCAATAACCGACAAATTTCGTTTAATTTATGTTGATAGTCTGCGTAGTAAAAACGGGCGTATCATAATACTACATAAAAATTAAACAGAATAATGCGATTATTATATCATTATAACGTTATTAATTTTAACCAAGAAGAGGTGTATGATCGATGTAAATTCCAAACAATAACGCTGCAGCGACAGTATTTTGTTATAATCGAGCTGTATCATCGAATAATTAATGTTAATTATAATAAATACAAATTATGTATGCTCAATTTAAAAAAATATATTATATTAGATCGTATAATAATGTATACATATTACATATGCCAAATATGTTCTATAGTCGTACGATATATAATTATTATGTATAATTTAAAATATTGAAAAATATGTTGTTTGTTTTTTTGTTAACGATGCTACGTATTTAATGTGAAATTAGTATTTGAAATCAGTCAAAATTATTCAATTCTTCAGAGTTTTATATTATAATACAACGATTACATAAATAATCAGTTTAAATTTGAAACCTCTATTGTACGATTTTAATTTTCTACAAAAACAATTAAACAACCGAGAGCGTTATAATGATCAAGCAATAGATTTGATTTAATACGGTTTAAAGTAAAGTTCGCCGGTTTTCGGTGGCTTGTAATTTTATCGAAAACTATCGGGATAGAAACAAATATTTCATTAACGAGTTTCATTTCGGCTCCCAGAAATCGATTGAAGAGATACATGAAAGTTTAAGATATCTTATTATAATCGAAATATAATAATATAGGTACACAAATAAAAAAAAAAAAAACTACATAATTGTAAACCCATAAAACGCTTCGCTCATAATCTAAAACAATAGTGCTTTAATTTTTATTTTTATCGTCGTTGTCGTTCCCTCATCGATTATTTTATCCTTTGCATATTTTGTCAAAGACAGTTTGACAGGTAAAAAATATTATTATTAGTTACGTGACTAATGACAATCAATATTATTGAGTTATAGTTTGTTTTTCGAGACAACATTAACTTATCGTATATGGTTTTTAGTTGAACAAGGCGAATATTCTAAAAAATTGTAAATTATCGTAAGGTTTATCTTACATAATGTACATGTTAATTCACGATGTTCTTAAGAAACAGATAACTTATATTTTAACATTTCTTTTAAGATGTTTAATTTTGGGTATCAACATAAGCTCGTAACATGCTATGACAATATAAATTGTAATAAAAACTACTATAAAGTAAAAACATTATTTCAATAAACAGTTTCAATACTATTTTGTTATACCTTTAATACTCATTTAAATTATTTTTTAATATATCAACATAAAATATTATTATTTATAATATATTCTTGTTAATGCCTTAGCGACAATATGTGGAATACTTTGTACCAATAATAACATTGATAACATTGAAAATAGTATTTATCACGGAATTATAGCGTTAAATATCGTAGAAATATAATATTTCCTTTACTACCGAATAGTAATGTGAATGCAAATGGTTTGATGCTGTTCGAGTGTTCTGCGAATATTCATAATATTATGAATAATTATAATAATAATGTATTTTGAATATTATATTATTTAGTTGTTCGGGAGATTTTATTATTACGTTTAATGAAATTAGAATATTTCGAATTAAAATTAAGTTGTTAAAATTATAAAAATATACTAGTCAACAAATAAAAAATGCATTTGTTAAATTTTTAATTGTCATATTTTTTATGATAAATTAAATGAGGTTTTCATTTGTTTTAATTTTGTTTTTCGATGTTATTTTTAATTTCTTTGGCTAACATGTACATTACATTTTGATGGCCCTCGAAAACTTCATTAATTCCTAAATAGAGGACAAGAATATTTATTGGTATATGATTCAAAACTTTTTTTGATAAAAAATATGAACGGGAACCACTCAAACTACCTTTTGTTTACTTGAAATTGTTTTTTCCCATTTTTTTTTCGTATTTATGTATTTTAGTAATCCAAAATGAATTAAGTGCCTATATGAAATAAGTTTTAAAATTTAAACCCCATTATTCGTATTAAGTATACTTTGTCATAGTGTACGTATATAGTTTTTTTTTTCAAATGTTAGTTTGAACGAAATGTTTCCATTAACCGGGAAAGACATACAAAAGGTCTTTTTCCGATGTCATTAATTAGAATTAAGATGACTCCCTTAGTTTTTGTTTTATCGTCCTTTAATAATTAACACGCAGAACAACGAACAAGACCGTTGTATATATAATAATATAAACATGTATAACATTAGTTTTTTAAATTATTGTTTATTCAGCAAGTTATTTAATAAATGGTTGCGGTATATAGTGTACATTCTCGGCTAGAAAATTTGTTATAAGTAGAATATATTTTTTTTACATTATGGTACACCAGTGTAATATATACGTATAATGCATATTGTATATATATAATATAAGTATAGGTACACATACACCCATAATTCTAACTACATAGCCAAAAGCGCTCTGAAGTATTATTATTACGTTCATAAAAATAAATAAATTTACTAAATATGAATAAGTGCAGAAACAACAAATTATACACGGTCTATGAATTATATTTTTATAATTTATTGTGAATATTTTTTTCCTTTTCTTTTAAATTTTATCGTAATATTATCGTGGTTTATACGATTAATTTTTAAACATTCTATCGGTTTTGTCAAATAGAGATTACTCACAAACGAGTGTTTCCTTCCCACTGTATAGAACTTATACTATAGATGCTAAGCATAAAAGAATAGAGATTTTTTTAAAAAACTTTTATCATCAATATTTCAAAGAATTTGTCGAGAAGAAGTAACAGAATGTGTGAGAATTTCTATGTGAAACACATCGAGAGTAAGCTTTTTGTCAATGACGTGTTTGAATAAAACAGAGTTTGTAAATAGAACTGACGTGTTTACATTATCGGAATAAGAGTGCTATCATTATCATTACAGCTTTTAATACGATACTGAAATGTACCAAATGAGAAAAGAAAAACTTATATTGTTTATATACTTTTATGGTCGGTTTTGTGCCAAACTATACAATTTTTTCGTTTACTTGGATAGTCACCAAGTATCACTATCGCAGACCAATATATTTACGAAAAATAAAGACGTCACACATAAAACTAGTATTTGTTTTTAATAGTTATTACTGAATAACCCACTCAAACTCACACATTCATATATATATATAACATTAATAGCAGTATATTTAGTGTGTGTGTTTAAGTGTTTCGTGTGTGTGCGTGTGTTGTCATAGCGACTTGATGCACCATAATAAAATATTTGGCCATTTCATTTCAATTTTTCGCCGAGAATGTGGCTTTTTTGTCTATCTTTCTTTTTTTTTTTTTAAAAAAAAAATCACATTTCTTTGAAAATATTTGGAATATTGAATTATTTGGTAGTTCTTGAGAATAGTTCCCACAGAAATACTGTAATACATATATCCTATTTTTACGTATGGATTTTGCCGCTCTTACAATACTGTATTATGGTCGGTCGGTCGTATACTTATAATTTATTTAAAATTCCAAAGACGTAATCTGATATCAAAACAGTGAAAATTTATCATAATTATGATAATAAATAGAATGTTATAAGTTCATTAATTTGGTATTTATTATGAGTTGCTTTATTGGTTCATGTGGAGAATGTATAACATTTAACGGAAACAATAAATATTAAATACCGATATATAATGGTTATTATAGTAGTTATGTGTGTTTGTGTTACAGATAAACTAGCGTTGACCATTAACTTCGCGCTACCGGACTCGCCCTCTAATCTGACTCCCTACTGCGACGCGCCGCAAAGGAATGACACAGTTTACGAACGTAAAGAATTGTCACTGTACACTGTTATACAATAACATATATAAATGTAGGATTTGTTGGACGGGTATAGTTCGCCCGCCCATTTTAAGACAAAGGGACAAATTTAATTAATTATCCCGACACGACAAACATGTTATGTGCGCCTACCAATAACTAATACAAAAATATATTATTCGATGTCTGTATTAATTACGTACTTCGTAGGACCATCGACTAGGAAAAATAAAACAAAGTTACTGTGACGCTTGCGTGCCGTGGCGGTGACTTCCCGGCGGATAATATGATTTATCAATGTATAGTAAGTTCGAATGGACGAAAAATCAAAACGAAAATTATACAAGTCCAAATACTACGAGTATGAGCGTTATATTATAATGCAACCGTATAATATGTCGTCCGTGCAGCCTACGCAGCAAGATGACTTACAATATCGGCGGTATACGAGGAAACAACAACGATACGGCGTTTTTTTCAATAACGGCATAATAAAAATGCTCTACAGGCTCGTGGGGGGGAGGGGAGAGGTATAGGTATACGCGGCTATATTGCCGTCAGTATATAAACCTTGCCGGCGGCATATAGTCGAACTATTTAATATAAGTGCGCGGAAATGCGGTTATAATACGCGTATTATAAAGGGCAGACTGAGTGTCCGACGGTTTTTTATTGGACTTCTCAACTCGTCGTTATCGCACAACATCGCCGAACACATGTTATACGTATAGGTATAATGTTATATTATTTATACGGCGGACTCGGTTCGCGCATCGTTAAGAATTTTTATTTTTATTCACGAGAAAATTCGCGGGCACAACATAATGTGATGCGCGCACGTGGTACAAGCATGCTTTGCACTTGAATGGGCGCACGGAAGTTAACGTTATTTGAAAGTCAAAACACATAATATCGCAGCACTATATACATCATGAATCGAGCACTGAAATCGCCAGGATTCGGGCAACGTATGAGTTCGGAATAACGGGCTGACGATAACGCGCGGCCCATAAATTTTCGAGATAGACGAGCCTATATACACTCGTAATAAATAAACATCGTATTATTCGGTAACTGTGTGCATGTACATACACATATGATAAGTTCCATTATTATTGTGACGTTATCGGAACGAAAATAGAAAGAAAAACGACCGAAACAAATACTCAACGAACGCGTAAACGCTACCGCGCACGTACACCTGATTCGGGTAGGTAATGGGTATATGTATATCCGTATAAGTCTATATGTTGTTGTTAATATTATTATTATTGTACGTTGATCGGACGTTAACCGGCAAAAACTTTCGACCGGCGCCTTTTGCCGAAAACTTTCCACCGAAACGTGTTGGTACGCGCTGATGCTCGAGAATCGGCGGCGTACGGCCGTTAATAACAATTTACCGAGGTATAATAATAATAATATTATTTTTGTGTTCCGTCGTTATCGCTCGCTCGCCGACTTTGGGAACAGTCGAGGACAAAAAACCAAGTGTAATAATTTCATAACCGCAGCAAATTGTTGAACACTATGTCTTAAATATTAATAATATATTCGTTGATATGACCTAAATTCTGATGGTAGGGTGATATTTCGCATAAGTATGTCGGTACCTAATTATGTAATAATTATGATACAAAAGTTACAGTTTTATTCTTCATATAATTTAATATTCACTATTTATTAAGGTATCTTCTTAGTAATAATTAAACCGAGTAAATTCAAAAAGAAACACACGTAATTAAGTACAGTACAACAAAAATGTTATACATACGAACAAAATCTTGCATTGCGGCACATATTATATATAGGTTGGGTCAGGTATATACAGCGATATAAAAGTAGTAAGTTATATCTCGTAATATCACTATTCATAATAACACTATAATATTGTAGGAATACATGAAGTACTTATCGGAATTGGCGAGCGTAAGTATATAATATAATATATATTATATATAGATATGAGACCGTTTTTCTTCCCTTCGCGGCACTCGAAGGACAGACGATACGACAATATTGTTTTGATATATACACACACATATATATATATATATATATTATAAGTATAGTATTTGATACATTATACTTTCAGTCGCACTCTCAACCGGCTTACCTTTCTCTCGGCTAACAATATAATTTATATAGTTTAACAAATGTTGTACACTGGTTTTATACACATGCATGTACAAGGAATAGACGCTCTTTTAGTGCACGGTCAGCGACTGCAACTATCGACGTGAGTGGCTCTCTTCGAGACATCAGCGATTTTTTTCTTTTCTTTAAATTATGTTGTTATAACGACGCACTCGACTGCGGGTTCAAAAAGTGCGTTGACAATAAATTGTGCACGTGTAATAAAATATATATTTTTTTTTTGATTCATCGCGTTGGGTACATAAACAGAATAAACTGCGATTGATGAAAAATAAACAAAAACGCGTTTTATATGTCTATGGATTATTTGTATACTTGAACCGTTAATTTACGTTCTCGTGTTTCACGGTTAAATTGGTTTAGTGAGATAAAAAAAAAATGTAGAAAGTCTAATTTTATAATATTTGTCTCGTAGGAACTTCAAACAAGACAAAATGGTATTTAGCTATTATACTTTCATTACTATACCGACCATTGTTTTGGTTGTACGCAACACCATTCGTCGTTCTTAGAGTTAAATTGAATTAAATTACACAGGAAAGCGAAATCATCATACTAATTAGTCGCCTTATAATTTTCCTTATCACTAATACTAATAGATTAAAACGCCTACAATACCATTGTTAATTTCCTTAGATTATATACCCGGATCTAAGTTAGTTAGTTAATATTTTGATATAATGATAATAGAAAATAATAGGATAGAGTAAATCTATTTAAGAGTAGTGTAATTTGAATTTTATTCAATTTATATTGTACTACACTTTTATTTTCAAGTATTAAGCGTGGTTTCCACTATATCATGTCGCGTAGGGTTGAGTTTAATGTAATTATTCAACTCGTACGTAATATGTTACCGGAATTTTTTTTACCTACATATTAAATATACAGTACACAACATGACACGACACGACACGACACGGAACGGTGCAGTAGAAAACCGACTTTATTATTGTGTCGTGTACACTATATAACGTTTGGTATTCGGTTATCTAATTTGATTTTAGGTTATGAACAAACGTCGGTTCGTCGTAGAACGCTGTTTTTTGGTCTCGGAGCACTACGAGTATATTATACAGTCCGAAAAATGGAAAAGGAGGTACGGGGATTCTGATTTTCGTGTACGTGTACCTGGTGGGTACAGAGCACCGTCGTAGCTGGGTCTGTAATATAATGGTTTCGCTCATAAATAAAAAATACGTTTATAAAATTTAATGCGTATCGTTTATAATTCATAACACGAGTAGTTATAATATGTAACGTTCAGGCACATATTAAAATATATGTTTTGGCGTGTATGTTATATATACGAAAAAAATACGCGCGAGAGAGAACAATTATTATATAATATATAAGGGCCGACGCAGACACGTCTTCCTTCTGCCAGCTCTGCCGCAGCATTAACCCTTATTGTTATCGATCGTAAACGTCTCCGCGGCGAGGTGTACGCACACGCAAAAATACAAACACACACACACACACGCGCGCGCACGGACAAAAATACACGCATAAAAATCCACACGCACGCGTATAACCACAGGTATATGTACCGTCTTCAAACGTGTGTACAATAATTGAATGTTTCTAAATACACACACACACACGCACTCATCATATTTTTAATAATGTAGATAAAGCGTGCATAGCATCTGCAGCGGACTGCATTGGAAAGAGCGATTTTTTTTTTTTTTTATCATTTTACAAACGCCGCTAAGACCACGCGATCGATGAACAATAATGTGCATATACATATGCGCACCGACATCGGGTGTACAATAGGTGCCTTAGGCGGGCGTGCGTGTCGTGCCGACTTCGCAGGGACCACCGCCGTTGGCGACGACGAATAATCGCCGCGCGGCGTTCATCCCGGTCGGCGCAAAAACTTTTTGGCCTGGGCCGCTATACACGAACATGTGTCACCTAATTTCTGCTGCGCCGTATACTGCACTTGCTTAAACCGTACAACGCGCCGTGTGCGTCACACATAATATTTCATATAGGTACAACGTACGTGTAACACATGAGACTATGGGACAGAGATTGAGAGAGACGGAAACGGAGAGGAGAACGAGTGTAATAACATGCCACCAGACTGTACTGCTCGGCGGTTAGTTTTTGACGACAAATTGCTTTTTTCTTATTTTTTCATTTCTTTTTTTTTTTTTTTTTTTTTTGACAATCGCGCGTTCTATCGACTCGGCGAATTTGACGTCAAACACGTATTTGCCGTTTCCCGTGTTTATACATAATATATAGTATATGTATAATAATAGCGAGTTTCGACGCGTTATCGGATAATATATTTTTTTTACATACATATTTTTCCTGAGCGTATATTAATATTGTGGTGGGTATATTTATTTATTTATTTTTTATTATTAATAACGATTCGTCGTGAACCGAACGTATAGTTGGTGAAAACCAAACAAATACACACGATTTGTGAATATCACGCAACCGTGATACTTGCGGCATGGTTCTGATAGTGTGTTTTTGACGGTGCGAATTATTCATATCATATCGATTTCAAAAACATAAACAAAAATAACAATAATCGTTCATACAATGATTGAAATAATTTATTTGGGTTTTCGTCGGTAGACGAAATCGACAAAATATAAAAAAAGCGTTCTACACAAATATGTATCAAAATTGCCTATACAACACGCCGGCTAATATACATAAAATATAATAATAGATATTAGTATCGTTAAAAAAAATATGTAGAATAGCTACAACCTAGGCTGTACTTTGGGAGCGAGGGTTTAAGGATAGAACTTCTTGCTACCCAGATATTTATTCTAAGTGGGGTCTTGGGTTTTACAACTATCGTATTCAAAAAGAAAACTTATAACATCATAATTCGCATTGAAAACCAATGATAGTACTGTAAATAGGATTTTTTTTTTTTTTGACGTGGTGATATTTATTTTCTTGGGAAAAGATTGGAAATTATTTAAAAGATAACATTTTTTATGAACTTAAAACCATATCAATTAAAAATTATTTACTATTCATTTTACCCTCAAAGTGGACGATATGTATTTTATGGATAGTGGTAAACGCGACGTCAATTCTCTGCCAGACCGCTGAACCCATAACGCCACCTCTCCCGTTTCCTCTGTGGTTTTATGTGTATGCAAAAAACACAGGCGTGTAAAATATTATAATAGTGTTTTTACACGATAAATAATATATTATTTGGACGAGTGAACCGATGTACGTTATTATACTCTCATGGCGGTGTGTCGAACGCCATCAATTTATTATTATTATAATATGCGTATTATATCCTATCGATATTTTTAAAAAGCAGAATAATATTATTTTCCCTTCAAAGAGTTTCGTTGTTTTAGAATCAGATAACTAACATTTGTCGACACGTCAACATTTTCTTTCGACCTACGATGGTTTGTTTACGGTACATAGTATAAATACCTATATAAGACGCGTTGATTTTATGAATTAAATATAGTGAACAAAAATAGTGATTTATAAACCAGGAGGTATATTTTTGTAATACGTATAGGTACTTTATAGCACAAGTGAGTATTATCGATAAGTGACAGCCAAATAGAAAATATGTCGCAGAAAATCACAATCGAGTTACAAGTCGACGGCGTACCAAAGCGATAGATAAATTGTATATTGGAATGAAAAGAAAAATACGACCACGACGGAAAAAAAATTGAAAATGCATTATATTATATCGGCGAACTAATCTTAAAATAATGTTTGAAAATCATAAAATACTTGCAGCGAAACTTTTTATTGAAGTTTTTGCTTAAAAGTTTGTACTCAATACCTTAATCTGCCAAGAACACAGCCAAACAATTTTGTACTAAAAAATACGAGGATGCCAATGTTTTCAAACTGTGTGCTACCTACCGTGCTTGGAATAATATCAATGAAATTAATTAAAAGAAAATATTACTTTGATTTTTATATTTCTAAAATACTTTAGCTCATTCATATAGGTACGCGAGCACAAGATATACATATTGGTGATGATCGCCTCTTGCATTCACTATTGCTTACGTGAGTTTGATATATTTTAAAAACCGCAGCGTACGCCACGATTTGTATATGTATAAAAAATACACATACATAACGTATGTAAATATATTATTATAATTTGATTTTTAATATTTCTTTTGTTTTGGTTTGATTCACAGAATCGTTAGAAACAATAGTCATACCCTGTCAATAGATACCTGAGATGTGTCTGTAAAATAATTACAAATAGTTACAATAGACGCAATAGTTTTATTCATTTACAATAAATATTAGTGCGTAGACCATAATTATAAAATATAGTTATAAAATTCAAATTAAATATGTAACATAAAGACCAGCCAGAATTATTTATACCTACAGCTACGTTTATGTCTATATATTTAAATGTCACAATGCATGTCGAAGAAAGTTAAATATATTTATGTGTGTGTGTATGTATACTTATCATGAGTAGTTTCTTTATAGGTGATTTACGGTTAGACAGTGTGGTGGCGGCAACAATATGGATTTATTAATTTCTCGCCCGCACGTTTCCATTACATTAACTTAACGTTTAAATACAATAGTATAATATATACACTATACAGTCTCTCACCCCCTACACCACCCTTATTTTCGTCCCTTTCTACTGCACCGTTGAATCCTTGGTGGCTTTCTGAATTATTATTATTGTAATTTAATTATTATTTTATCGCATCGATATTATATATGTATAAGTATACCTTATGTATATAAATACTCACGCCTGCGCGTATTCTGGCAGCCTACAAATTAATCGCCTGAGACAATTATAAATGATCACTGTAAGAACAATTGAAATTTATTATATCGTGTTTTTAAACGTTACGGACACGTCTTTTATATCAATCATTCGCGATTAAAAGAAAAAAAATACGAAAAATCCTTTAAGATACACTATCCGAATGGCTGCGTATAAATTACTCATGACATCAGCTGGTGATTTGTGAAATTTATTCCTAAAGGCTAAAAATAATTATCTTAATTTGCTAAATTCGTTAATAATTGTGTAATTGTGAAATATTATACAAAATAACACTATGAAGGTAAAAAATAAATAAATATATATATATATTTAAAAAGTACTTGTTCTTGCGTATATTATCGATAATCATTATAAATAATGGGAATAAAATGAAATTTATATTTCATAAAATAATTTGCCATGTGAGTTATTATTCATGTATGATTAGTTTAAAAGAAATATTTCCAGTCAGTTGGATATTATCTATTATAGTTAAAAGCATTTGACTGGAATGAGTTACCGTTTTTCTATTATTTTAAAGAAAGTTTTTTTTTTACCTTTAAATTGACACGACTGAAAAGCCATTATAATTTTCATTTAAGAAAACATAACTAGAAGAAAATATGACAAAAACAAACGAAAGAATAAGAAAAACATTTTAGATTATGAAATCTAGTGCTGTTTGAATTGAATTGAATATCGCTTCACATACTATGATAGCCGATAGGGCGGTTATTGTTATATACAAATAGCTTTTGTTTAAAAATTTACAAAATGGTAGAGAATAACGGGAAACTTTAATAAAGCATAGTCCAGTGTTTAAGAGACTTTCGAAATAACAAAAACAGTTATTTAGGAAAGTTTTAGCTTTGTGCTTAAAAAGCTGTTAGTTTTTTTATATTACTAATACGAATTATAAGCTAACAACTGTCACTATATACGAGCATAACGCACGCATAGAAATAAGAATAATGAAGTTCTTGGGTTTTAATGTTTTTAATAATAATTCCCGTCGTATAAACCGAGTTATGTCTCAAAACATCCGTCATGTATGTATGTTCCTATAATATGACATCCTCACTATCATTATTATTGTTATTATAAATATTATCCTATTATACTCGACTTACGAAGATACAATAAAGAAAACCATTGTCAACTTAATCGCAAGATTATCTGCACATCAATCATTCTGTCTATAGACATTGATTTAAGAGCATCTGGACATGGTAGTCAATCTTAATGGTGAAACTATATAATATATGACGATGACTTTATTCGCACGTTTTCGTGTTGATAGTTTTTACGCTTTTGGACATGTACAAATTCAATTTGCTGTATAGAAAATAAATCTCTAAATCTATAACAAGTATGTATATCAATTTACAGATTCTTTTTTAAGAAAATAATTATTGATTAAAGTTTTTATAAAACTAAAATAATCTTATGAAATTTAAACACCATAAATATACTAAACGTAAAACAAAGTCTTATGACAGTAATTGGTTGAAGATAAATTATGGAAAACACTTTAGTTATTTTATTTATTAATTAATATTTATTGATCAAAATTAAGTGAATTTAAACACAACTTTAAAACACAAATTAATAAAGTATCTAATTTTAAAGATATTTAAAAATAATAAATGTAATTATTAAAGTTTAATTTTACGTAAATAAATATTAAAATCATTATATTTGAATAAAAAATGATTAATGATGAATGTGAGGTTACTAATTATCTTTGGAATGTATTAGCAATTATTTTAACTGTAAACTCATCATTTTTGGAACTTTTCAATATTTTTCAGAAATTAATGAAGAATAATCAAACAACCAATGTTTTTATGTCAAGTTAACTTAAATAATAATAATGATAATAATGATAAAATAAAACAACCTAAAGTATTCGATGTATTGGTTTTAAGAATTTTTTTCTGTTTTAAGGATATTTATATATGTTAAATAATTTACCATAAATATAAATACAACTATAGAATAAGTTTGTTTTGTATTTAGTTCTTTTATGAATTTTATAATAATATATATATATAATTTTAAATTAAAATTTATTTATCTAAAAAGTTGAAAATGCTTATATTGGTGTTTCAATGATATGGGTATTTTTTATTTTGTTAAATATTTTTTGGACAGTAAAAAACGAAGAACAGATTGAACACTGATTGCACTTTAGATGGGTTAATTTCAAAAAATTGCGAAGAATTGTGAAAAGAACTGTGAAGAAATGTAATCAAGTACCCGTTTAGAGCTCCAATGAGAATGGTATTCCGAATACAATGATATATATCATTCCTTTCAAATTTAATGATACCACTCCAACGAGCCACCCAATTCCTGTATATCACATTTCCTCATTATAGCTTTAATAAAATCGTACCTTTCAAATTGGGCAGTTAACGTAGCTATTTAGAAATTGATATAGCTAATAAAGCATTATAAATTAATCAATGCAAATTTAATATTTATTATCAAAAATAAATATTATAATTTAAAATTTTTAAATATGTATTAATGGGTTATAAGTTAAACCTGAACTATACAGTATTATTTTTTTCATATATTGTTAACATTTAAAAATGAAAAAAATGCAGCGCACGGTTTTATGGACAGCTGTTAGAAGGGTTAAAAAAATGATGATTCTTTGATTTCAAAAAATGATTTAATCGTAATTCGTTTTATACACGATATTAATGGTATGTATTTGGGGAGGGGGAACGGGCGATTACCAGTTTTTTTTGATTTGATGGTTTTTGTAATTATTGTCACGTAAAAAGTATAATCTGTATTTAATTTCTAATATAATATTAAGCAAAACTTCTAAAAATGTCTACTGACCTAAAAAGCACACGCACCTAATTTATTATAAAACTAATACTATCGCCTCTCCACATCTACAGCTCGAAATTTGTACATTTCAATAACTCCTTTTGTAATCATACGTTTTGTATTTATACTTAAATATCACTAGTGGAGTTTTCAATCGAAATATTTCAACTAGAAATTATTTTAGATATTAAATTAAATTATCATAGACAAGGCGTGCATAATATTATTACATTTACGATTGCCGTTTTTCAATCGACTAACCGTTTAATTAGTCAAACGAAACAACAGGCGTTTTAGAAATAGACTTATAGCAATATCGTAATATGTTACGCACAACAATCTCGTACACTCGGCGGAGGACGGCGTGTAAAATAATTAATAATAATAAAAAAAACCACACACACACAAACAAAGGTACGTTGATTTCGACACGGGTGAAATTAGTTTTGCATACATACGGCGCCGTGTTACATGGTATTTTGATCATGGTGGCGTGAAGCCAACAATGACTGTACAATGTATATGTTATACAGAGCATTGTTGTTTAAATATATATTATTTTGACACACCCGTTGACAATTTTTTACCTATCCTACTTGCGACCGTAATTGTTAATCTGATTGAGCTACGTAACCCGTTTAATCCCGTATACCTAGACGCTGCTTATATATTTGTATATTATATGATAATATATGATATTATATTGAGTTACCGCGTACGTGTTTATTTTGCCACGGGAAATCGTTAAAAGGTGCTCGAAACGTTTTCAACAAACGCGCATGAACTAATTTCGAAAGACAATATGTTGAATATGATTATGTGGCCGGCCAAAAATTAAATTACGTTTTGAATATTAATTTGTTTGTGTTGTATATCTTGTACACAAATGCACACGCGCAAGAGAGTAAAAATATAAATAATAACGATCGAAAAAAATGTACAATAAAAATAAATGCGCACGAAATTCGGTTGCGGATTAAAAATGCATCATCAGCCTTCTAGATATTCTACCAAAATCAATTAATATTAATGGTTTTACCGTGATCCGGAGTGAATGCGTTTTACACTGCACCGCACCTTTGCGTCTCGCTCAGACACCGGCGCTACGCGTATACATAGTAATCATACTAATAATATAATGCTTTCGTATATACGTGACCCGGTTTCTTGTTTCGATTTATATACATTGTCCAAATTATAATTGCATCAGGGTAAATATTTATTGCGCGCCGACGTCCGAAATTCGATTGATCGAGGCACGTCCCGCACGTGTTGGTAACGTGCCGCGCTAATTCGACGACAGGGGCACGGTGCCCGACCGATGTCGACCTTT
This sequence comes from Rhopalosiphum maidis, assembly GCF_003676215.2. Taxonomy (NCBI): domain Eukaryota; kingdom Metazoa; phylum Arthropoda; class Insecta; order Hemiptera; family Aphididae; genus Rhopalosiphum; species Rhopalosiphum maidis. The sequence continues at coordinate 54,540,386 of NC_040878.1, forward strand.
CCCTGATCCATTTCGGTATCTATAACGATAATATTAATTTAATGGTCGATTATATCTATAATAACAATAATTATAATAACCTTGGTTAAAGGTGTCACGGCACCGGGGTTAATGTAAGCGGCCATAAAAACTCGGCAATATGATTCTGTGGGTGGGTTGTAATCATTTAGTATAGGAACATGTCATACGACATTTGTCGCATACGAGATCGAAGAGTTATTATTTTCTCTATTTAATATTCATTTTTTTAAATGAATAAGAACTATATTATATTTATCGGACTTTAGTTAAATCAGTGTTAATTATTTAGGTGAAAATGGTGAAATAACTGATATAATCCATTTTTAATAATTTAAATTAATGTGTTATCGTTAATATCAAGTAACTCATCAACTGAATTATCTTTTAAACTGATTATATTTTGTTAGATAATAAAATGAAAATTATATAATAATTCAAATTTTAAATATTTACATAAATTAGATAAGTATCTTCGATTAATTGTATTCATAAAATATTTTAAAATAATAATAATTGGAAAAAAAGTTATTTACGGCAAATAGATAAGGCATCCTTGATATTATAGATTATAGTGTTGTAGTAGTAATAAATGATGTATAGGAAATGTCGGTTCACTGAGTTTAATATATTATCTATACATTAATTCTTTAAGATAAGTTTGATAGTAAGTAGTTTTTTCATTTTTTAAAAATTAATTTTATAAAGATAATGTATCAAATTTAAATAAATTAAAACTTAGTTATAAATTATGCTTTAAATAAAGTTTATAATAATAATAAGTTATTTATGTTATACTTTATTGGTTTAGAGACATTAATTCTAATAATATTATATTATGATGGCATTTATAAAATAAACTGAAAATCTGAACAAATATTTTAACACAAATGTACTATTTTAATAAATAATAATAAAATATCTCTTTACTATTTCAATAAATCTGTGAGAAAAAAAAATTGTGATTTTATAGATTAAGTATAGTTATAAGTGAAAAATGATACATTTTTTAAAGATAAAAAAATCAACAGTTATCAAGCAATTTTATTAGTTTCTTTGTAATAATAAACATTTATATTAAATTAGAATAAAATGTTTAAGCTTTATTTAATTTTTTGCTTAAGAGGGCTGCAGTCGATGAAAAAGAAGTATTTTTATAACAGATATTAATTTATTAACAATTTTACTAGGTTATTGTAGAGGTGATTTTTAAAATTCCAAATATGAAAGTGTAATATGAATAATACAAATAAAAGAAATATCATATTTTTATTGATCGATAACACATCTGAAAAAATAGATATTCAAAATTATCAAACTAAATTCTTTCATTTTGTCTGGCTTTTTGGTCTAAAAGTCACTTTTTTTTTAAATTGAAAAAGGCTTATTATAATTTAATATTATCGTCAATGCCTGCACGTATGTAAATTAATTGACGCCGAATATAAATTAAAAATATGTTAACTTTGTTTTTGTTATAAATATATATATATATATTATTTATATGTTATAAATATTGCTATTTTATGCTTTTTGTTTTTTTAATTTTGGAACATATACTACCTATCTACTACCAACATTATTATATGTACTAAATATTTCACTTTTATAATTTAGCAATTTACAATATATACGACAAGATTCAATGTCCTTTTAAATAAAGTATGAACTATATTATATCTACAGTATAATGATTTTATTTTAATATTCATCAAAATAAAATAAGTACATGCCGAAAATATCACAATATTATCATTATTTATGTATTACTGTGATTATATTACATTGTTTGCAAATATAAAACTAGTGAAGTCAATTTGAAAATCGTTTTAAATTTTAAATAAGAGTACACAATAAATAAATAAACATTTTTTAAATTTACCTCGATAATCGGAGTAGGTGGAGGTCCAATATCCTGGTTTATCTCTTCGGGTTTTTTTTCCTTGAGAGCTTTCACGATTTTCCATTTACTACCAGTTTCTTCTTTATCTACTAAATCGTTTTTATCAAATTTAAACCTGGGCAATGATGGTGTACCGGGGCTTTCATCCTCTTCAACAACCATTTGTTCGTCGGCCGTTTCCGTTTCCGGTTCAAGTTCCTGTTCCGGCCCTAGGTCTAGGTCTTGACCTGGAAGATCCCTTTTAATGCCACCTGGAGTATCCGGTACTTTCATTAACTTAAACCTTATAGGCCCATCATCTTGTGGTAATTCTTCTTCAATGACTGTATCTAAGGATTGTTCTTGCTCGAAAGCGTCTTCATTGAACGATTCGTCTACTGACTGTTTTCTTATATCTTCAATAGCTTTAGACATTTTTTCTTTAAAATCGACTTTAGATACAATTATGGATGATTCACTTCGAGCACTAGGTGGTGGTAACATAGGTGGCCCAAATACTCGTTCAAAATGAGTTTTTTTCTCTAGTTCTTCTAATTGTTTTAATTCATAACAGTACCATTCGTCGTCACTATCAATGCTTTCTTCAGTACTTTGCCGCCTCGATGAAATTCTAGACGTACTTCTCCACGAATGATTGCTTCTGCTATCATCTTCAGTGTCTGCGGATCCTTTTCCAGCCCACGGTACCTCTAAACTTGCTTGTCTAGATGACATTTTGAAATTTCTTATATTATTTGTTGGCTGTATAAATTCTTCGTGATGTTTAACGGACTGTTCTTCTAATGATTTGTTACGTTTTTCTAATGAAGTTACTGATGATTCACCTTCTGTCACTCCATTCGAAAGCTTACAGTGTTCTCTATATTTACTCAACTTTCTAGACACGGCAAATTCTTTAGTCGGGCCATTGAACATTTCAGCTGGTAACTGAATTTCATTAATTTGTTCTTGCACCTCTTCTTCCTGCTGTTCTGTGGTAATATTGGCTGGCTCAGGTGGTTGCAAGGGTGGTGGTTCTGGAGGTGTTGGCCTATCTCCAGCTTTTAACTGAGTCCATTCATTTTCCGCAAATTCTGGATCGGCTATTGAATAGGAGCTCTGAAAAGGGGTAGGTTTAGTGGTTTTATGTAGCAGCCCAGACATGGTGGATACAATAGATTTTTTTTTCTTACGACTACCGTGCCTTTGTGTGTTCCAACTACGTGGTTTTGATGTGGTCGCAGTTTCACTGTGAACGGAAACCGCGTCGGGTTCCCTTTCTAAGCCACCAGGTAATGAATGAGATCGATGCCGTTGTGGCAAGTGCACGTCGGGAAACCAATTGCTCACTGAATTACTGACCGAGCTCATAGCTGATTTGATTATGTTACGTTTAGATTTTTTCGTTTTTTCTTCCCGTCTTGAACCGTCATCTTCACAACGAATCTGAAAGTTAGGCGTTGTTACATATCTATACCGAGGTTGATTATTGTCTAGCCTGTTGTTTTCTCTACCATAATATGTATCGTTAATGGTGTTCGGATAATAAGTTAATGCATCTGTTATACCAGGATATGGTCTATCCGTAGGTTTTTTGTAATCTTTGTATGACATTACGTCCAACAGGTCCGGTACGTTGGAAATAGACGTTTGTTGTGCGTTAGTAGTCTGGTACTTATATCCTTGACCTGCTGTCGAATATACCCCAGTTGATCTATCGTAATAAGGATAATCGGTGTCAAATGCAGTGGTCACACATGTTACTACCGTTAATCCGGATGGACCAGCCACTGAAATCTGGTAAGATTGATCAAACACTCGCTTTCTTGGTGAACACGGTGATTTTTCATAACTAGACAACATTCCACCACTCATCGACGACAGACCAGAATCGGACTTATTGGCGGTGACTATAGCACCAGATCGTTGTTGGTGTAATGTTTCCAAGTCTTTGGAGGAATTATGATATTGGTGCATATTCAGGTCTTTAGTAGAATTATGAAACTGATGAAGCGAATCAAGTTCTTTGGTGGAACTGTGAAATTGTCGCAAACTTAGTGACAGTGCGGATGACAGCGATCTGGGAAATACAGGATCCTCAGGTGCTGGAGGTGGTGGACTACCGGGTGGCGATTGTGGTTGATATGAGTCGTTCATGTAAGTCGATTGTGACGTTGTATCCATAAATAATGTCGGTGATCTGTACCCGGGTTCTTCGCATTTCGGGATCGTGGGTAGCGATCGAATGGACGGAGACGTGTAAGGATACATACGATGTTGTAAATTTCCCACTGATGATGTGAGTGGCTTGTTAATTGGATAAAAATCGAGAGCAGCTGCCGCTCTTTCTGTCTCGTCGTTCCAACTATCTAATTGGGCTTCGGCGTACAGTTGTCGCATGTTTCTCTCCATTTGTTCTATATTTTCGAAAATCTCTTTGGCAGACTCGACGGAATCCATTTTTTCCTGGTCTTCATTTAATAACTGATCTTCGTACACTCTATAATCCACGTCTCTCTGTTCCGACGGTTTTTTAGTACCGTTACTGCTGCTACCTTCCGATTCCTCCCATATCATACTTAGTGCGGGGCGGTCACCAATTTCGGGTGGTCCCATGTATGTAGTCGAAGTTGATATCGGTTCTGCACATATCTCGACCATTTGCCCAATAACAGACTGTTGATTCTGAATAATAGTTTCAAGTTTTTCGATACGCTCCCACATTTTCACATACTCGTCTGACAATAAGTCCAACGCTCGCCACGCGTACATCACTTCGTTCTCCAACACGTTAACGCGAGGTGTCATTTTGTCGATGAACTCGTTTAGCGCAGCCTCTACAGCCTGTTGGTCGCCGTAGACTGTAGCAGTAGCATTTGTGGTTGTAGTGGATGCAGTGGTGATAGCGATAGTGGTAGTGGTTGGTCTACCACCTCCGTTCCGATTTTGTTCCGGTTCCATATTGATTATGTAGCTAAAGTCGGCACATACTATCGGTCAGTCGTGAATAGTAGCCTGATTGTTGGTTTTCCAATACCATAAATATTTTGATAACTATTTTTATTGCTGAAATAATGAAAACGAAAACAAATTAATAAAAATATCGGGTACACGATAAATCTAGAACGTTCTTTACACGTGTAAAAATAATTTCACTATAGATAAATATGGCCATGTTATTGATGTAGAACATGTGATTTTTATATTTATTTAAGAGACGTAACTTTTTTTCATGTGGTTTATATTACCAACGCCAGTTATATCAAAAAAGTAGGTTTCTAAAAGTTAATCTTTTAGAAAAGTCTCTATAGAATAAATGTTTAAGCGTAAATTGAGAACATTCAAAACTCTACGCACTTCCCATTCACTAAAAAATGACTTGGTTTTATAAATAATCGAGCACGGCGGCATTTCGGGCGACGATAATGATAAATTACTGTCATAAGCTATCTCGATTCACCAAACTTGGTTTTTTTTATTCTACCTCTCTTTCTTCTCTTTATACCATCGTATTTTACACAGCCATAAACATCGGATATATTGGCTAATGGCAAATCCAGTAAGATGGTCGATTTAACTCTAATAAAGAGAATTTATATTTTTTACCGGTAAATAAAACGTAATATAATCAGGATCGAAATAAAAAAAAATTTATAAATATTATTAGCTTATGCAACAAAAAAACGTTTAGACCAAAAATGATAATTTTGAATCACAGCGTATAAAGAACGTCCGAAGAATACAATATTTTGGAAATGACTTACCTTTGACTCGAAGTTTCATCGTTTTGGCATCTGATTTCATCGACTATCAACGGTTCAGCAAAACGTATTTAAGTACCGAACGAGAGACTGATGATATCGCTTAAGAACCGAATACGTAAAAAACGCACGTAGTCGTATTGTACAAACGTCAGGCTTTTTCCGATAGGGTGAAAACAAAAAGAGTACCGAAACACAATACGGGGAGCAGAAATTCAGCATGCGTTTTGCGTTCTTTACCACTATTATGCATGACGAAAATCGATGTTGTGCAACAAGAAAGGTGTATTTGTTTTTACAATAGTTAGCATTGACAGTAAAATCAATTTTGTTGGGGCGTTGGTGGTTTGTAATATAATATTGTTTATATTTTTTTGAAACGTATTCCTCCGCCGTGGAATTCAAACTTCGTATCTAGCAACAATGCACCGATATCCACTACTCGAATGCAGCAGATATACTCCTTTAACGGCGGCGTGTCACCGTTCACGAGGAGACCTGCATTGTCTTCGTCGTCGCCGTCGACGTCGTCGTTGAGAGTCCAAAAGTTTAATTAACTTTTTTGATTTACCAGCGTCGGCGGTTGGTGTATGTTGCGAACGTCGTCGTCGTCGTCGTCCCCCCCGAACCATTACATAACGATTGTGCAGCAGTAATTACTGCACCGTCATATGACGATAATATTATTGTAGTAACTATGACGCGCGCGCGTTTAATATGTTGTCTGGTGCACGCAACGGCTAATTTCTGTTTGTTTTGTTCATCACGCGCGGAACATCGTGTTAACGATGATCTACGATATAAATGACGTATTACAACACACTGTGGTGTTCAACTGCTACGATAACAATTAAAATTAAACAATTTTTTTTTCTAACAAGATGCACATAGAAAAAACAAATAAATAAATTAAAAAAAAAAAACCGGCGGAAATTTAATAACGAGACTACGGTCTCTGTGTACCGCAGCTACAATATAAATACGTAAATTGAATACACGTGTATGCATGTGTTACGACAGATGTATGTATATGTGTTTGTGTGTGTGTGTGTGTGTGTGTGTTTGTGTGTGTGTGTGTGTGTGTGTGTGTGTGTGTATTTGTGTAATTATAATGATTTACTACGCGTATATAAAACGGGCAGGTGGTTGGCGGTCGCGCGCGTAACCAATATCATATAGTATCGCGACTCGGCAAAGGTGTTCGCGTCTCGGGCGGCAGCGTCGTCGTCGTCGTCGTCGTCGGCGGCGGCAAGCGGGCGAGCGAGCGCGCACATACACACGTCCGCTGGCGATCCGGCACTGGTGGCGCGCACGGCGTGGTCGGCGCAATATAATCGGGAGCGGTGGCAGTTTTTCCCGGTTTCGCGCGAGCAAAGCGCGCCCCGGCGGCGGCGGCGTTTGCGGCGGGGCGGCACGGTGATCGGCGGCGGGCGCGCGCGGCTCGAACGTACCTACCCCCGGACCCCTCGACCCCCGACTGGCCGCCCTCACACGCCCCGGACGCCTACCGCCGCCGCGCACACCGGCTTGTGTCTGCGGCGGGGGGTAGCTCGCCGTTGCGTCTGCGGGGACTCGCCCTGCGCACCCCTCGCCGCCGCTATTGATTTGTCCAAAGACCTTCCGCGTGTTTGTCGACCGGCACGCCGACGGTTCAAGACCGGCCGAGTCGCCGTCGGAGTCCTCTTCAGTCGACGAATTTTTCGAGATAAAAAATAGAAATAGACGTATACGCTGCACCTGCCAACACCCATAGCTAATATATCGAACACACATTACGTCACCTTCACACGAGTTTGTTTTGAATTCTATGCCGGGGAGCCGGTCGGACGAGCTCGATTTTCCGTCGTCGAATTACTGTCACGCGTTAAACGGGTCTGTCCGTTGGAAATCATCTCTCTTTCTCTCTCTCTCTCTCTCTCTCTCTCTATCAATCTATCTCTTTTAAGAACGAACAAATATGCCGGCATCGGATTTCAGCCGTTAACTTTTTTTTTAGAGTAGTCACGTATTTTTTTATTTATCTTGTCCCCTTTTTATGTATTTGTACTTAATATGTATTCATACATACGCCTTTTTTTGACTTATATAAAATATGGTTTCATTTTTGCAATTTTTTTTATTTTTATCGCATTAAATTTATTTTTTATTTTAAATGATAATAATAATAACAACGTTGGTTTAACGACGATGGTGTGTTTTGTTGTCGATTAATTTCTATAGCAGTGAAATAACTCCGCGCGACGACGGATCTCTTTCTTTTGCCGGTTGTAATATAATCGCGTTAACCCTCTCTCCGCCGCGATACAGTTAATTTAAAGGAATCCATTTAGATGAGAAGAATCGTCGTGCAAACAGCATCAAAAGACAAATTTCCGAAGCAATTCGTATCGACTGCTTCTCTATTTTTCGCCCGGCTATATCGATTCCGGTCCGACACTACCCCAAAAACTCATGTTGATAACGATTACTTGGTTTTAACTCGAAATTGTAAACACCGTACACGTATGGTAACGGTCTTTTCTATACATAAATATAAACTATGTAGTGACTTTCAACAAGTTGGCACGAATATTATACTTGTTTAATGATCCAACCCTTAAAGGATCACGTTTGCACTTTGTATATGTAAGGCATCCTGTGTGCGTTCGATACCGATGCCCGGTTGAGGCAAAAAAAAAAAATAAACTACCCTCTATGACATATTAGCGTGCGCTTGATATAATATATACATGTATAATATGTATGTATATTTCATATACACAACGGTGATGTATAATATGTGTACATGGATTTAGGATGACGGATACCACTATAAAGTCTCCAAAATAAATTATGGAAACATTTCCATTCATATTTTGAATCAATTTATTTTATTTTTTTTTTCGGTTTCGTTCATCGAAAAAACCGGGAATAACTAGTTGTAAAGTTGCAAACGAAAAATGGCGTACAATTCATTGTGGTCGAAAAAAACTGTGTTTATGTATATGCAGCATACACATTATACACTCAGCTACATTTTATTTCCATTGAATTCTATTCCTATCTACGATATGTATCAAGGAAATGAATTTTTATGTAAATATTGTGTCAGAGTAGTTTTTTATATATACGTAATGCGCGCACAATACGATAATAAGTCAGTTAGTTATTATTTTACTGGTAAAAACAATCAGAGTAATACAGAACTGTATTTAAAAATAACCATGTTTGAACAATATTATTATTGTTAAAAATATTTGGTCGAAGCTATATAATTTAGTATAATACGATTTCGCAAATGTGAAAACATAACGAAACGTATAAGTATAAATAATTTAAATGCATATACCCGGTTTCACCCGTCTCTACTAATTCTGAATTTTAAATTATTATACTAATTATTCGGAAAGTTCGTTTAGAACAAATTAAATGTATTGATTTTTTCATACAATTTTAAATTCATTAGATTTTATTTTTAGTATCGTATTTTATAATAATCATTATGATTTCAAGGGGATTAGATTTAAATCAAGTGCGTTAACCTTTTATATACAATCATATAAAACCCGAGTGATAAACCATTTTAAGTAAGCTTTACGTTGATGGTCTCTGAGTTAAAATATCAAGTAATATCAATTATAATTTGATATAAAACGAATCGTTGAAGTAAAATATTTCGTATTCATAATATGTATCTACAATCTACGTAAATGTTATGGTTTTTTAATTTCTTTAAGTCGAGTTTAAAGACCATTTTAGTTTGCACGCCACCGAATTTCGTTAAGGGAATTCGTTTACTAATGTTAAAACAGTATACGTGTATACTTAATCATTTTGTTTATGTAGCATTTGGCCTGGATCGTTAATTCTGACGGCCGTGATCATTGTTATTGATGATAAACGTACTGTGAAATATGTATCGTTTTATCATCATCGAACTGTAGAAAAAATGGCTTTCAAGTTTTATCGTAATAATTTATTGTTCTCAAAATAACAACACGATGCAAATACAAAATAATAAGCTACTAAAAACGTCACTTTTATTTTATATAAATGTTGGAATTCTGAATGAGTTTAGACGTGGATGTTTTATTTGTGTTTTTTAATAAGTGTCATACATTGGAGTTTTGCTGTATTGTTACTGTGAATAGAGAGCATTCAACTAAATTATAATCACTCTGTGATGAATATAATTTAAAAAAAATATTCGGGAAGCAAATACTGTTGTTATTATTGTTATTGTTTACTTTTATAACGAACCGAAGCTAGCTATTTTTGAATAAAAATTAATGAGAGAAAACATAATTTAAAATTTTTTGTGTAGTTCATGAAAAAAATTGCAAATTAATAATAATTAATTTAATTTAAAAATTACAATTAATCCTATGTAAGCTGTATTTGTATTATATTTATGTATTAACGAACCACTTAACAATATTACTTAATTTTATTCATATATCTATAGTATTACATTTTAAACGACAATTCAAAGCATAATTTATGAGTGATTATTATATTTAAAATTGTTTTAATTTAAAATTTATATGATATTTTTTCTAATTCAGGTTGATAACAAATTCAAATCATGTATGTCAGAGCACATTACCCTCAGATTATTTTATTTTGTGTTTTTTTTTTAAATTATATCCACTGAAAGAGGGTAAGGGTGATGGGGATAAGTAGGTAGTAAGGTAGTAACCAATAAATAATAATTACTGATAGAAAATAGTTTTTTCTTCTCATTATTAATTATTATTGCACTTCTGAAAAAAAAATTGTGCACAACATAAACCACCTATTTCCCACTTTGAAATGAGCATACTGCTTGCGTATAACCGGGGTTACGAGTAATTTCCTTTTCCCGCTATTTTTCGCGCTGTTATAATATAAACTGTGTGTATACGGCACTAGGTTTTTTTTTTATTATTCAATGTCCAAACATTATTCTCTTCTCTAGTGGTCCTTAATATAGAAACTGCGTGGTTTTATATTTTTATTATTATTTTTTTTTATGAACAACCGTCGACTATCATTTTACATATTTTTTTCCATTGCCATTTTTTTGTTTTGTTTCAGAATATTACCCAGGCAATCGTGGGATCTACAATAAATTCTTGGTCGTACGAAATTATATACACTTTGCACACACAACCATCAGCACAAAAGTACACCTAGTTTTCTATCCCGGTACAAGAGGCGAAACCACATTTTTAACCCCACTTTTAGAGAACTTCATACTCCATGATTGACATTAGTTTGAGCTGTTTACCACTATTTACAATCCTTCGTTTTCTCTACAGGCGGTGAGCCTTCAAAGAACGCCTTAATTAACTAATACTTTGACGGGTTTGTTTGTTTTTCGTGTTTATCACACAACAGAAATACCTACTAGGTGGCCAGATCAACTAAAGTCTGTTCTCTACGATACAAATATATTATAAAAAAAAATAAAAAACGAAATTAAGTAAAGTGTTTCCAAGTATATCCTATATCATACACAGCACCAGCAGCAGCAGTCTGCGCTGGACACAGCTGTACGCCGGATATATATATATATATATATAATATTATATGTATAGCTGACAAAGGTAGAATACAATTACATGTTGAATAATTTGCCGGGTGTGCATTGTTTTTGAATTCGTTAGGAATGCTACTCAAAAGTATTCTTATTTTGTTTTTTTTTAATATATATGTATATACTATGCACAGTATTATTTTAAAAACTTTAGTAACGACGCATATTATATATGTATATATATATATATATATATATATATAAATTCGTATACAACTGTAACTAATTTCAACGAATTCATTTGTTTCTTAAATGAGAAAGTTTAAAAATACTTTTGTACCTATTCATCATATAAAATTTAATATGAACATAAAACGAGTATTTTTGGTTTAAAAATATTTTTTGGTTGTGTATACTAATTATATGAAATATTATAACACAATGAAGCATGTTTAATAAATTGTTTTGATATACAAAAAAAAAAGATTAATAAATATTTAGAAAATTATAAATATTGGAACAAACAGATTAGATAATGTTGTTTTTTCGACAATTGTTAAATTGTATTTATAGTTTATCTTTTTTACACATTAAACAAATTTTTATACCAAATGTTTGATTTTCTTTTTAAATGTAGTATTTATTGGGAGTTTTAATTATTAAAATATTAAAAAATATGCATATTAAAACTTTTTATTCGATTTTTTTTTCCAAATTGAGACTTATAGTTTTAATTTACTGAAACAGATAATTTTTTTAAATATGTTAAACGGATAATTGTAATTATTATTTAAAATTATTAAATGCTATAATAAAAAGAAAAGATATCGTCACAGGACGATTCTTCGATATTTTTAAATATTTTAAAATATAATATAGTTTTTGAGTATTTTTATAACTTTGAGAAGTAAAATTTTAAATTCATCAGTAAAGGAAATCACTGCTATAAGTACGTGTACTTATTGTTTATTATCCTACTTTATAGTGATATGAAACTGAACCAAGACTTAGGATTTCCAGTCCGCATCATAACTTTTATTAGGTAAACACTAGGTTTTGAATTCAGAAATATAATAATATTATGATTTGCGATTCATAAAATATTTTAGAAATAATCTTAGCAATGTCGGTTAGTAAAAAAGTATATATTGTATAATTTATATGTAGCGAAACGATTATCCTAGTTCGGCAAACAATAGTAATATTCGCCAAAGGTCGGTCGAATCGGTTAATCGTCCTAAAAAAACTGTCCAGAAGCGATCAGAGTAATTAAGTATAAAATGTAATTTAAATAGTACTTGATTATTTTGTTTTCGTATAGTATTGGTATTACTACTGTTGTATTTACTCGATACTTGTATGAGACAACGGCGATGTGTTTATAAAACTGTTGTGTCGGGTTTGTTTATCCGCTCGTTACATTATGAACAATATAGTTATAGACATATTATAATATACGATGAGTACGTGGATAATGTGCGTAGAGTATTTCGTATGGCCATTAAAGGTGCTCGCAGGCACAAGACACAGTGAATGTGACCACGTTTCATGTCTAGGATATATATATATATATAACTATAATCACGCCGATTATTATATTGTATTAATCTGGCAAAGACACAACGTTGTAATAACCTTGATTGTATTCACAGAGTAATGTACCAAGCACGTTCACTTACTTTTCTGTATGCTCGGGTTTAGCCTTATCTGAAATTTCTTTTATCTAAACTTGTTTTCCAAGGATTTGTTGCAGCCCAACGATTATTCAACTTGTGTACCTCTGATCAACAGACCAGTCTATATGCTATAACTATAGGGACTAAAACCGATGACAAAGCTTTCTTTACTCTCCATTATAATCCTAAAATGACTTTAAAAATGATACAAGTATGCATAAACTCATGTAAGTATGAAGTAAAGGCTGAGAGATCAAAATAAATTAATCAAAACTGAAATTCATTCACAAACATTTACGACCAGACTAAAAAATTGTATTACAACCACGCTGAGTAATCTACCTCTTGGTAGTGTACAAAATCTAAAATAACCGATATTGAAAATAACGATCTATTCTTAAATCCAAATATATTAACTAGAAAATTAAAACTCTTATTTAGAAACTTCTATAAAGCCAGTACAGATTTACAGAATATAACTTTAGGACTCAGCCAAACCCTTGAACATAAATAAAATCCGAATTTTCCAATCAAAATATCTATTAAATTACTACTTATTTAATATATAACTTCCGATTATTATAAACATTTTTATTTACAGATTATTATTATAATTACATATAAAGGGGATATAAACGGTATTTTTTTACTGATTGGTTATGCGAATATTCAATATTTTAGCTATGATATATTATTAATTTTATAAAAAATATAATTATAAATAATATACATATTATGCGTCTTATTAAAATAATATTATTTTACGTCCAATTCACAGTTTCTATAAAACTAAAAACACCAAAACGAAATCAGTTTGAAGTAATCTGAAATATTATATTCAGAAAGTAAGATATATATATATAATATAAATAATGATAATAATATGTAAGAGTATATAACATATATGTGGTTTAGAAACATTAGCATTCGTTCTCTATAGCTAATAAATAGTGTAGACTACGGTTTTCGTATCATATAATATAGACACGCAGACAGACTAATGAAAACAAAACGATCCCTCGAAATTATACAGATAATCCGGTAGCAGAGACTGTACGTTTATATATATATTTAGCAAAAGTCGAGCATATGATATTATGGTAGACATAAACACACACATTTATATGTATACGTTTGTGTCCATTTGAGGCGATACGAAAATTAAGCTTTCACGTAACTATATATACGCGTAGTTACCTAGAAGGCACGCGCATTATTGAAATTACAACGATTCGTATTTAGTTCGTAAATGCCGATTATTAAACGCACTAATTGGCAGCGTCGAAACCATGTGTTATATTGATCACGACGATATATCTAACATAATAATATAATATGAACTTAAATGACTCGATACAATTACAATTTCTCATAAGTTTACTTAAAGTAAATTTTATTCTAGACTCGGATGTTATGAAACAATAATAATAATAAATAAATAAAAAAAAATGATGACTATAAATAAATATTTTTTTTTTCCCTTGAGATTAAAACTAAAATATTTTTCATCTTTCTCCGTCAGAACTTGAATAAAACGTAAACAATCATATTTAATGATACCGTTTTATCCGGTTTTTTTCTTGAGTTAAATCTGGAATTTAATTATAGTGGCCGTATGGAAAAAATTACTTCTGTGTTAAGATGTACGTGCCTTTATATAATACCTACTAAAAACGTTTTCGATATAAACGTTTATTCATATTTTGAATGCACAATGTCATAAAACTAACTGTATTATGCTTATAGAACATAATGCATAGATATGGACTTAATTTGAATTTCTACTCGTAAGATCATAAAGGATGTAATCAGCTTTCAATTAACATTTTCGCATTTGATTAATTACGTAAACTCGAAGCAACTCATTACACACACATACACGCGCATACGCACACACACACTAGCATATTTAGAACACGGGAATCGTGAGGTGAAGTCTATATTACCTATAAAATTATGTATCGAATAAAACTATATTCATGCACTTATATAAATCAATTTTATGGTTTTATTAATAATAGTCAACTCAAACAATAGACTTATAATACATGTATATACTATATTGTAATATTTAATATGTTCTTACACATTAACAATTGATAAATATACTTTACAGTTCAGGCTTTTAGTGTGAGGTGACGCCTTAGTTAAAGTTTGGAGTCCTTAGAATTTAAATATTTTTTAATTGGTATATCATTGTATACTAATACATTATATATTTAGTAACATTTCCTAGATCATCAAATGTTGAAAAATGTTTAAATAATTTTCAATATATTCCTATAGTTAAATACATGTTACACATACAAGAACCGTGGTATAATTATAAGATTTCGCATGTAGTGATAATAAAGACTGTTGTTACTTTCGATTTTCTTAAACAATATTATCATATTCACGCAAAGTGTTACTAATGGATAACTTCTTTATCAAATAATCGTACGTTATATTTTCCCACTCTCATCACTTATACTTATTGTGCACTTTTTTTTTTTTATTTTGCTTAGGATTATTGGTAAATATTTATTTTAGAAAAAATGTATATATTATATTATATAAGCTGGCGTGATGTATAGGCAATTTCGGTACATATTGGTGTAAGAGACTTTGGAACGGTATCGTATATTGCATTAAAGTTATTATAGTTACAGAATTAAATATGAGAATATTTCGTTACAACGACAATAACGTGTGCCAACTAACTGACTAACACAGTACATTTTTGTATTGAAATCTATTATCGAGTTATAGATTATCAGTTGTTAAATTATTAAAAGCAATATTTCAACGTTAATGTTAAACTATTATAATAAAAATAAATTAAAAAAAAAAAAATGTTTAAAAAAGTATTTTATCAATTACAAATAAAATGATTATAAATTTTTATGTGTGTATTTATAAAAAATAGGTTTCAAACTAACTGTTTCGAGAAAATAATATATTTTTATGCTTATGAATTATAAGTTATAATACTTTTACACCAAGTATAGTTCATTTATGGCTTACATTTACACATTTAAAGAAAAAATAAAACTTAATTAGACGATTCTGTTTCTTTTTAGTTTTTCCCAGGGTTTAAGTATCTGAAAGTTTATTAATAAATTTGGAAGGAAAGTAAATAGCTATAGTAAATAAACCATATACAAGATAATATTTAATAGGTATATATTATATATTCAATATTGTAATAATGATTTTCGTTACGTATAATATAACATTTGCATAATATAAAAGTATAGCCGTTTATCGAAGTGACATATTTAGTGCTAAGCAACACACTTTTTTACGATATTGTAATGTTGTTTATGTGCAGAAGACAATTGGTTTCGAACCCAAACCCACGGGGTTCTTAAAGTGTCCATAAACCACAAGCCGAGAGAACAGAAATTGGTTACAATACTATAATACAAAATATTATGATAATGACGACAATTGCAGCAATGTGTTATGCAAAAAAAAAAAAACAGTGCAGTGGACCGACAAATAAATATACAGTGTAATGATGCGCAATCACTTATAAACCGTAATAAATTGTGTACATGCGTGTAAATCGTTTGATTTATAATCAAATTTACTATCAGTAGTCTAAAGAATAATTTTTATGTTTAAATGGCATACAATTAATCTTCATTTTATGTATACATGGACACAGCATTTAGATCTTCGAAAGAGATACATTATATTATATTAAGACGATGGTCATAACTCGGGCTTGGATCCCATTGGCCGAATTCCAAATTACAAAAAACTTAACCACCCCAGGCGTAGTTTTTTTATAATATGTGCAACTGCGTGTACTCATTTATATGTACGACTTTTCATTAAAAATGTCTATATTTATCATTGTATAATAGCAACAATTGGTCATCAGTTTGAGTTATTATTATATATGCATCTTTTGTATAGGATGGTTCATAGAAATGAGAAAATTCAAAAACGATTATGAAGAATTAAAATTGTTGTTTTATATAGATTATAGGAGAACTCGTAGTTGTATTATACATTATTAAAATTTAAAAGTAATCATATTTTAAAAATAATATAAATTAATGTTGCCCGTTTTCTCAAGACACTCATTAAGTCAATTTTTGAAATTTGGCATAATTTGGCGCTAAGTATTTGTATTGGAATTTTATCGACTTTCATGGTGAATAATTTATTGAAAATGGTTTGGAGTGAATAATGTAGACAGTATTCTTTATATGTTCCCATAAAAAAAAATACAAAATGGATAGATAGATCTGGGAAACGGGATGGACTATCAATGTCAGCGTTCTTGAAGATAACGCTGTTGCAATCAAAACCCGGAGAACGCGAGGTTACTCCATTTTGTTAAAACCCGGTGTTTCCAACATCAATTCTTGGTAAACTTTGAAGTTTCCATTCCCCTTCTCAAAGTTAACATACAACTCAAACTACTCAACACCCAACAATACGCCAATATCGCATTTAAAATGTCCGTTTCTCTGCACCATATTATACGGACATAATACATGAGATATAGTACTGTTTAAAATGCACAGCAGAAGCAATTAACCTCCTAGTATTTCCAAAGAAACTAATATATTAATATATACATATATATATATATATATATATTATTTATATATACCAATATCACATACAATTGTATAAAAACGTGATTTGATTTATTAAGTAAAGTTGATTTAAAAAAAAAATAAAACTTTACAAGAAACATTCATTCTTAAATAGTACTTTTGCAAGTTATTTTCCATACAACAATTTTATTATATTTTTATGATAGTTTGGAATGTTTGAGCATTTTTTTTATTTTATTTTAATATAATTGCCATACAACTATTAGTTTATTTGAACATAACTAATTTAATATTGTGTTTATGGAAAAAATTATAGGAAAATGGTCTTCTCCTCTCATATATTTTACTGTCCCAAGATGGACGATCGGAGGATGCATAAATCGTCACTGAACGTATAATAATAATAAGATACTATTATATTGCCCACGCCGTGGGTGTATATATCCCGGATATCTGGTTCGGGTGAAACCCACCAAATCGTTTCGATAACAGTCACGCGTACGCAATAATATTGCGTTATCCTCGTGCACGGCATACGCACGTATAATATATAATATAGTAAATAGTACGCTAAATATATATTTACATATAATGTATATATATATAAAGAGAGAGACGATAAAAATTGGTTGGGAAAATAGCTAAGACAAGCAGGTGGAATGAAATCCTTTGTACCTTTGACCGCCGGGATATACAAGTACACCGATTACGGATGATAAACTTGTCGTGAATATCTTGGATTTGTGACAGCCGCAGACTCGCTGTTGATTGCGATGAATTTTCGATTTCGGAGCGTTAAACTACCTCGTTTCGAGGGTTATATAATATTGTTTGTGACTGTTTTATTTTACGCGCACGCGTGTATCACGTATAGGTTACCTCTTATTTTTACGGCCGGTTTTTTTTTTAGTTGCCAGCAATGTTGGCATTGGTGTAGGGTCGTACGACTAAATCGCAAAGACGAGACGAAGCGACCAAGGGTAGTTTTCCGGTTGTACATTTTTTACGCGTCGACTTTTTATTGTACGTATAAAAAAAGGAAAAAAATATACGTACATAATATAGTCGTATATACGTTAGCTTTACGCGCGCGTATTCAAAACAGCATATTCCCAACAGCCGCCACTGCTACCCCCGCATCGTAAGTCGAGCATAACCGATCCGATCACGTATATATTAAATATATATATATAAAAGAAATACGAATATACACTGTACGCGCACGCGCGCTCACGCATACATACTCGGATATGTATACTGCACTTTATTAGGTATATATTCGAAGACTGAGGTATTTTCTTCCTTGTCGCGCGCATTTTATGACTACGCGAAAACGGCTGGGTGTGTGGACAAAAAAATATATACCGCGAAAACAAGTGCAAAAAATAAATAAAAACACATTTGTGTTATACCGGAATATATATATATACATATACATATATTATGTGTACTCGATCGGTCGATCCACAGCAGACCCATAAAAACAAATAGCCATCGAATCTCGCGTGGTGGCGAAGAAGTCGGTTATCGGAATAATGAAACTGCCGCCACCGCTTCATACGTATATTATGTAGTGTTTTTCTCGTCTCTATAGCAAGTGGCGGTAGTGGTAGAGACAACAGTGACGTATATTTACGACGATGGTTAAAGAGTGGGAGAGATTAAGGGAACCGAACGCACCTTGCCGCTCCTAACAAACCTTGAATAAGCTTAAATTATAATACAATAATAATTATAAAATAGAAATCGTTTTATACATTTTATCCTCTTGTAACACAGTTAAAAATAAAATCCCGCCTGTAGCTTCGAGTTGTATACACTTCGGTTGTATGTCAGATGGCTTAGTTTACGTCCATATATTATCACGTATGTATACGTGACGCGACATATGTGGAAATACGCGAATCAAGGACTCACTAGAGACGCTAGTGCTGCCGCCAAAAAAAAAAAGTTTGAAGAAATTACTATTTACTAAACGATTTTACTTATACATATATAATAATATAGTTATCGATTTTCGGCAGACGAAATTCGTCATTGTCATGGCGGTCACGATCGATCAAGTTATTCCCTGCAGGGTAATCGCATTTACCCGACCCCGAGTAGAAAGATTTCGTCAGATTTTTTATCTGATATTCTCTTAACTCTCGATCACATGTCCAACAATTTGTAATGAAAAAATAAAAATCAATAAGAAGAAGACACAACTGCTCAAGTGATACATTAATTTATATAATTTATTCGTAATTATCGCGTGAGTAACGGCTAAGTATTGGATTCATCAGCGCGTAGAAATTATTATTCTTTATATCTCATATAAAACGACCGCGCCGAACGATCAATAACATTAATAAAAATTCATATTTTTATCACACTTGTGTATATGTGATATAATATAATATATATTATGTAGTAATACATAGTACATAATAAATATTATACATAATATAATATGTATAGTGTAATAAAAACTCTTTCGCCGCTATTGTCAAACAAGAAAAAACTGATGAAAAAGCAAATATTTTATAGGTTGGAAAAAAATCCATCGTTATCAAGATGTTTTGAAAGTTGAACTTTTTGTAATATAGAAAGAATACAAAATAACTGATAACGTATTGTAGTCTTAATGTTATTATTTGTTTGAAAAAGGAAATCATTTTCTGGTTTACTATCTCGATTTACAAGTTCGATTTTCTATTTTGACTATAATACGAACATAACTATTTTATTTTATCGATTTAATATACCAACTTGAATGAAGCATTGGGATATTAGAATTTTTTTAGATAACAAATATTTTTAACAGCTTTTATGACTACGCATTTCTCAATCTGAGTTTAAGGTTTATTTTTGAATATTTAAAAATATATGGTTTCAATGTTTCTACATGTTTACGCAATTATTATCTTTTTGCACCAATGAATCTTGTGTTAACACTAGGAAAAAAACTTAAGAAACATGCATGCTTTATTTTTCTACTCTATTAATGATATGAATTAAAGTTTAAAAATATTTAATAATTTATAATACAAATCAGTTTTTTTATCTTTTTTATTTATGTTTAACTAGTCATACAACTCATAACTAGTACTTGTTTTTAAATAATATTATTATTATGTATCTCGTATCTAATATTAACTATTAGATATTTTGTATATTACTAGGTATATATATTTTTAATTTACAACACTGCACTCTGTGCCCTCCGGGGTATTTACTGTTCTAAATAAGTGAAAAATTAAATATTTTAATATGTAATAATAATGTTCCGAAAATATTATGTTTATAGAAATATATCATTTACACGATGATTTTTTTAATAAATGATAATGTATGCAATAATATATCATTTAAATTTATGAAAACATATATCAATATATATTGTATAGTTTTTAAGATAATTAAAAAATAATTTAATAATTTAATTTAAAATATATAGCTTATAAAATATTTATAAAAAATGTACGTATACAATAACTCTATTCTTTTTAAAGTTATATGTCATGATTAAATTATTTCTGATATTTTATTGTGTCACTTTATTCTATGTGAAAATTATTAATTAGTGATAATTGTTGAGATTTCTAAAAACAACAAAACAGTAAAGTTTTTTTTTTAAATTCAAACCCTATTGTAACTGAGTTTATATTATAATGAACTAATGAACATTTTGGATCAATACCATACTGTAGGTATACGTATATGAAATCCAGGTGTGAAATGTATGTAACCGATAAAAAATATATTTAATAGTGATAGCGACCCTTTGATTAGCTGTCATTATTATGAAATGTATACCACCAAAATAATAAACATATTACTTCTGTGCATTGTTTATTTTAATTTAAAAAAAAAAGTAAAACTACCGAAATTAAAATGTATCATTTTCATATGAAAAAACCC
Source organism: Rhopalosiphum maidis (assembly GCF_003676215.2). Taxonomy (NCBI): domain Eukaryota; kingdom Metazoa; phylum Arthropoda; class Insecta; order Hemiptera; family Aphididae; genus Rhopalosiphum; species Rhopalosiphum maidis. The sequence continues at coordinate 54,561,682 of NC_040878.1, forward strand.
CATAAATTGTTAGTACGCTTAAATCACTTTTAAGCACTATTATAGTCTTATCAAGTTTTAGCCTTACTAAATAAAGATAAAATAAAATATGACTAGAATATATTCTGATTGCATACTTAGATTATTATGTACCCACTCACCGCTCGCCTTTAAAATATTTATTAATAATATTTTTGCCTTGTCCAAGTTTATGTACATTATGGTTTTTTAGCGTTGTATTGTTTTTATTTTTATAATGTAGATAATATTTTTATTCAAATTTAAAATTATTGAATTATTTTATAATATTTAATATTTATGTAAAGAACTATTGTAGAACTGTACACTAATATATTCGCGCAGACAAGTTTTAATTTATATTATGTTATTTATTTTTTTTACTTATAGATTAATCATTTTAATGAGTAATTAAAAAATAAGTGTATTATCACTGTCACTATTATATTACATTGAATAGTTTTATGAAAATAATTAACCAAAAATTATTGATATTATATTGTAACTCATAAGCTAGTTATTGAAACCGCTTATTATCAGTTTTAGATATAGTTTTATGTAGATAAACATACCTAATGTATACATTACAATTTAGCTTTATAGTTATTACTTACTATAAACTTTTATATGTAATTCTACCAGTATAAATTTGTATAATTCCAGTTCTTAAAAGTTAATGATTTATTAGTTATAGAAATAATATAGCTAGTTTAAGAAATAACTGAGTTAAATTAAATTAATTAATACTTGTATAAATATAAGCATATTATAAGAAATTTAAGATGAATGCAAGTTTTTGTTTGCGATTGTATTGACTTTCTTTTACAAAATTTAATAGGATAACCTTTAAAATGTTTTTGTAAATATTATTGATATTATTATTAACTAGAAGATTTTTCATTTAAAATTCCGTAAATTGAAATATCATGTTAATCACATACCAATTATTTTCTATAAAAAAATATGCTCGTATAAAACATAATATACGCAATTATGTATAAATTTAAAACAAAAACAAATACTAACAGCCAAATATTGAAAACTAAAGTGAGATATAATTAAGAAATAGTTTGAATTCTTAAATTGATTCAAAATCTATTGAAATCTTCAAAATATTATTTATGTGATCATTAATTTTAATATCCATAATGGTTATTTACATAAACAATGACTATATTTATTTATTATATTTTATGAAAAATTATTATTGAACAAATTTTGTTTATAATAAAATACGTGGATACTATTTTTAGTATTTTATTTTTGATGTCCAAGATTACAAAACATTATTTTTTACTCACGCCTAATTTCTAGAATGTCGCAATCAAATTTCATCATTGTATATTATGTATAAATATATATTATATAGACATTAATGATGTGACGTTAAAAAACGACAAAAATAATAATATTTAATCATCATTCCAAAAGCTCTTTTACATTTTTAACGAAATGTGAAAAAAAAATATAATAACAGTAATAAAAAAATTTACACAATGTGTGTCACCTGGGACCTGTCATGTACGTATTTTAGCGAGAAATTCTTTTAACGACGAAGAAAAAGTGAGGATCAGAGGAACAAAAAAATGGACTATAATTAATAACGACTGTACGATAAAAAGAGGGGGAAAAGTATAACATCATCAAATATATTGGGCTAGACCTAGGCACTGAAAAATATTCTACCGGTGCAGGAACTTTAAATTAATTTTGCAGGTTCTAAAATATAGGTCAACTGGCATAAGGATCATCTAATCGGTAATCAGATTACGAAATGGATTGACAGTGGCACTAATTGAAATTGTGAGATAATATTATTTTTAATTTGTTTCTTTTGAATCTTTTTTCTCGTCTACGCAGACTTGACGGAGAGAAAAAAATATGAAAACAGCAGTAATAGTTTTACCAAAATAAAAGATATTCAAAAGTTTATCATTATTTAACAAATATTTCAATAAAAATTGCATCATTTAAAAATACTTGGCGAAATTTCATTTTATTTTTCAAGTATTCAGATTATAAATAACTACTTTAAAAAATATGATTTAAAAAAGATTTTTAGTATTTAAATAATATAAACTTTAAATGGAAGCTACAAAAAGTTTCTCAATAAACTACAAAATAAAATTTAAATACTATTATGTTTCAACTTAAGAAACCATTTCAAAAAATAAGTCTGTTTTAGTACAATGAAATTAGATATTAGTATGACATAAATTCATAATAGATAGAACTTTATATAATTCTGCAACAAATACATTATGCACATATTCATTTAATCTATAAGAATTTTAGAATGCAAGTAAATTTGTTACGATTATGTAAATATAAATAACCAGGATACGAGTATGAATTTTAAGTAGAGTCTCGATGAAATGATTATACATAGAATTTAATTGATTAATTTATTGTAATCTTATAAATATTGCAAATGTTAACCTTACTTGGTATACATTTTTAACACTATTTTATTTTATTGTAGATAACAATGTTTTATTACGATTTTTGTTTATATAAATGTATAATTATTACGTCAGTTATAGCATAAATATTACATAAATTTCAGTCAAACAGTTATTGATGATATTTTTTAAAAATATAACAACAATGTTGTTTTAATAGAGGAAATTCAAAACTTTGTTTGAGAAAATAAATATATAAATAATGACAATGATGGATTTCAATGTATACAAAGATTAAAAGAAAAAATAAATATGACAGTTTGAGTGCTATTATTTTTATTTTGTAAAATCCGAGTTAACAAATTCAATTTATTTTCAAATAAATGTGTTTTTATTCATTAATTTGTATTTTTGTATATATATCAAGCGATTCATCAATTATAAACCAATTATTAGTCATGAAAATACCAAGTCTATTAAAAACAATATTCAAATCGATATACTACATTTTTAGATTCTGTTTTTGAATAATTCCGTTATTTCATTTATTGATACTTTTAATAGAATCCATATAATTGTTTCATACGCTGTCTTATCAAGCTAAAATGTTTCTGTAATTTATTATTTATTCTAAACTTTTATATAAATATTTTGTATATATATTCTGTACTATGTCATAACTTGACGATAAGTTTATTATTTATGAATAAATGTTATATTATTAACATTTTTAATAGTAGTCATATAGTATTTATCAAATAATTGCTTTGCATATTTGAAAAATAGCATAAATAAAATTAAGAGTTAATACAAATACCTATAGATATAAGTAGTTATATTACTTATATTATATATTGATCATTTTTGCTCACTCATATAATAATTTTTTAATAACTATTATTATCGATTTTTAGTTATTTCATTTATATATTAATACCATAGACCCGGGCTTATGCCATAAAAAAAATGTTAAATTTTTAATATTAAAAAATATTTTGATTATAATATTTTACTAAATTAATTTTTTTTTGTAACGAGAGTTAATTAAATGAAATGTATTTAAGACAGCTTAATAAAAGTCGGATTATATACCTATACTTAATAGTTAATACTTATATTTCCATATTAATAATGATTCAGTAAAAATATGTTAAAGATGAATGAATTTACAAAATTAAGAAAAATAAAGTATTTAATTTTAGCGTCATACAGACTTGATTGTCTCGTCAGCCAACCACCGGCGGTCATAATACAATAATAATAAGCATCAGTATAATATAACTATTATAAATGCGTTCTAGTGATAAGAATATTATATATATATATATATATGTGTCTATAGATTAAATTTTTTTTTTGAAATATCACTTGTGTGGCAAAAAAAAATTATAATATTATATATTTTTACGTAAAAATATAACACAAATTAAACTCAAAAGTGATATTAATTTTCTATAATTTAGCTTATTACAAGTCAAATCCTGACATGTTTTGCGTTGAATGTTTATCGTCAAGAAAATGCTTTATTTTATTAGGAATGAAGGATTGAGAGAACAACCTTGGCAGAGTTCAATGTGAATTAATTATACTTGAAAATAAGAGGGAACGATAAATGATTGTGTACTGAAAAGGGCCATGATATCTAGGAAGCAATCGACATTATTCACGAGACACAAGGGATATAATTTATAAATAAAACATAGAACTCCTGATTTCATTTTAGCACTATTTATCCATTAACTAAAGTACATTAGTGCTTACTTGTTGAAAAATTGCAATTAACAATCTTGATTCAATATTTTTAATGTAAATTTAGAAAAAAATTGTACCAACAATGAAATATGAAAAAAAAAAGAAATTTAAATTAAGTTTCTTAAAAAAGTTTTGTTGGATTGCTTTTACGCATATGAGAACATTAAACATGAATACTTCAATCAAACCTCGGGCTATGTAATATTTACTGATTGTTATAAGAATTTGAAATATACATAGGTATTATCATCGATCTCATATTGTTATTGCATAGCATTTATGATTATACGTGTATTTATAAGTATTAATTTTTAATTTTATTTAATGTGTTACACTTACTGATAATTTGTTAAGTTGCATATTTTATTTTAAATCATTTCTGTGGTTTAGTGTAACGATAATTGTATTATTATTATTATTCGACGAAATGATGCTCCTCTCATACCAAAATAATAGATTACAATCATAAACGAATTCACAAATGAACGTAAAATAATCGAGTATTATAATATTATATCGTATTAAAAAAAATAAAAATCTTGTTTAAAATATTTTTATTAGATAGGTCGACACATCGACAGGACAAAACTTTAAAGAGTGACTAGAATCCGGAAATAAGACTTGTCTACACGGCACTATATAATATATATATAAATATACCATTATTATACGTGTACATCATTTAATATGATATATAGTATACGGGTAACTTTATGTCGACAACAATGTGTCCAGCAACAATGTCGTGCTAGCAAGTCTATAGATGTATAGCCACCGCCGCGGCCGTATATTTAGCGAGTTGCCCGTATAATATTATTATATGAAATTATATAATATATTATACGCGCCCGTATATACTACACCTATACCTACAATATAACTGCCGTGCGCCGCTGCTGTAGCACGCGAGCGTTAAATTTACTATACTTGCAAAGTCACCAACAACAATTTCCAGGTAATCCCAGTGGGTTATAGTATTATTATTATGATTATTATTATTATTATGTGTAGCCGTGAGTACGAGTAAACCGTATACGCGCAGTCGGCGGCTTTCATCGGTTTTCGTAAAAAATATAAGTAAAAATCGGGGCCTTTGACGATGATTACTTTTGTCGCGCGCCCTCGAACCGCGAGTTGTTAACTCCTCGCCCTCTTGTATCATAATAATACACTCTTGTTGATATATTATACATCATCATTATTGCGTATTCGTCCCGCACGGTGAGTGGGTATACCGTACTACAACACTAGTCGGAGTAAAATATCGAGTTTCTGTAAAAGTATACACCAGAAATGCGAAAATGCATATTACATGTTATATTATTATTTATTACAATATATTGTGCACTAGACATGGCGTGGGTGTACTGTTTAAACGAACCACTCACTATATTTAAAAGAGAATGCACAGACACTATACAGTGTTCCGAGTAACGACGAATAGAGTTTTATAAGTCATAGTCGTATATTAAAATTTTAAATATAACAGTCTTGGCATTCTTAGTTTAGTTATGTCGAAGGTCGGTCTCTGACAATAATGAATAGTATAGTACAGAGCTTTGCGTGCCCGAACAATACGGAAAACGCGTAGATTTTGGAAAATAGTTGTCGACCGGAGACGTCACCAAATTATACATTATTTTTTTCACTCGTTACCAATCGTAACGTCTTAGCGTCTTGATCGTGACGTGGCTCGTGGAAAAAAAATGAAACATCTTGATCGCCGTTGACAACTTTGTTGTGCAGATGCAGACTAATTTTCGCAATGAAAACCGAGTAACCGTGAAAATACGATTATAAAATTATGCTCGCGTCCGAATAGCGCATACCGTATAAATATAAACGCGTCGACGGTGCAGGCCGCAGATGCAAATTTCTACAATATACAATATCACGGTTATATAATTTATTTATGCATAATATACGTTTGTCCCTTTTAATTCATTTTTATCCACTGGCCGAGCCGGTGTCGGAAATACACTACTACAGCCAGCAAGGCAACAATTTAAATGTTTCGTTAAACATCAATAATTATTTTTGCATACAAGTCGTACAGCCATAAATAATACGATAGATGAAATGGACGTGATGCAGAAGGCATCGAAAACAATGGTATTATATACATTTAACGCTGGAATACAGTTATTTAACGTAGAAGTCATTTTAATGTTTATAAATACCCTAGTACAATGTCGATTTAAAATTACAGATAATTACTCATTGAATATAATAGTGTTCACAGCAGTATTTATGTTTTTACTTAATCATGTCCAATACCACTCACTAATTAAAATGTATTTACAGTAGAGAACCTTTTTGTTGTACGCATGAATTGATAAAGTATGTGAAATAAAAATCACGGTATCCGAGGGACAACGGGATGATATAATTTTATCTTTTGATTAGAAACTTTTAAAATGAGTAGGACATTTGTAAAGTCGAGAGGTTTTTATTATAAATATTATCAATATGTTGGCTGATATCATTTATGTGTTTGAAACGTTTAAAAGGTGGACTTTTATAGAGGTGCTGAAAATGAAATACCGTTTCATTTGTTACAATCGCACATACCTAATATTAAATAAAGATAAACTTTACGTATAAATCTTGTTAAGTAAAATACAAATGTACCGTTAAAGTTTTTGCCACATGATTGTTATCTGTTATGTATGGATAGGTTTGTTACGACAATAATAATAATGTCCATGTTATTTATGGCCATAGTTTTCCGTTAAAAAAAAAAAACTATAACGTTACAACAATATTATGGTAGGATTTAACATGGAATTCAAAAACATTGATCAACTTTTAAAGGCCCGCAAACAGTTTTAAGTAATGTAAATAAGATCAATACAATATTAAATATTGCTTTAAAATTTAAAGTTTAAAACGCGATACTCGAAAGTGAAGATTATTAATTAAAATATTGTATTAAAGTACTATGGTTATACACTTATATCATTTATTCTTAATATTATCTGCAAAATGAAACAAACAAGTTTTAACTAATTGGAAAAAATCGGATTGAAACCTTTTATTCCGTTTTGAATTTGAAATCATTTGTAATTACCTATGTCTTGTAATATAATATTATTGTTCATAAGAATTTTTTATAAGTATTGTTGTAATTAGATAGCATTAAAGTGTAGTTAATTTAAAATAATTCTACTACAATAAATGTATAATAAAAAAAATCATGTACATATGTCTATCTGTGATATAGTCTATCAATTATCAAGTACAGTATGTCAAATGTTATTTTAGTTATTATTAAATAAGTTAGTAATTACAAACAATTAAATTATAAAAATATGATTTTGAAAAATATTCTCAATTAATAATTTGAAAAACTGTATATATTTTCAAGCGATAACTTAACGAAACACAATTTTTAGTATAAATATTACTCTAACTATTATTATAGCTCGACGTAAATGCCTCTGTAATTTGTTCATTAGTTTTAAAATCGCTTAAAAGTTTTTTTTTTAAATATATTATTTTATTTAACTAATTGATTTATTTTTTTACAATTAAAATAATAATATTTATATAATACCAAATTCTCGAGAAAAAAAACTATGTATGTAGTAGTTTATAGAATATTTTTATTACAACTTCAAGAGAAACATATTATGATCCTACACAACGTTTTTATTTCGTCTAATTTATTTATCTAATAAATTATACTTTTGTCATTTTTATTTTATGCATGCTAAATTATATATTTATTTGTCATCAAGTGTGCTGAAAACAACTAATGAATGTCTATACTTCTGTATAAATATGTATATTATGTAGGTCTTATGTATAATGCATGTAATACGTATTAACACTGCGAAACTTCAATCTTCTATAAAACGAGAGTTTATGGTAAGTGTCAAGAAAAAAAAATCCTATTTAAAGGTTATATTACATTATTATACTTATACTGTGAAAAGGGTATAATATGAGATGTATGAAGTTGATAATTATGTATAATATTATGTACCTCTAGATGACGTTTCCGACACGGATTCCTATACGTATGAAATAACAGCAAAAGCGAAGAACACTTTATAATGTCTACCTATAATAAGTAGGTACAATATATACATTCTATGCATATATTATGTAATGCTGCATGTGGCGTACTGTCGTCATTTTGAATTTTTCAATGGGATGTAATATAATGAATATACATTTATATAAATATTATAATCAATACCAAAACCTCTCGAATCGCTGGTGAAATGACAATACCTACATATATTTACATGAGCTTAAAAAACAATTATGTGATGCAAATGCACACTATTGTAATTTGTAGCATTTTGTAAAATGTAAATGGAGCTACTGTTGTATATGGCTGCACGCAGTATTATAAAATATTAAAAATATTTTTCAAAATTTTGATAACCTTTTATGATTTTTTTTTTGTTTTATACACAAACATCAAAGATGGCCCTTTGGCCCTTTTTTAATGAAATTAATTTTTAAACTTTTATTGATGTTAGGAATATATGTTATACTTTACGTATTAAATAATCAATTAAAATTTAAAGTTTCTTAAAAAAAGTGCTTACCAATTACTTTGTGATGTGAAAAACTACAAAAACATCAAACAACGGCTTTAATATTTAGAAGTTTATTTTATAACCATAAGAGCATAATTTAAATTTGTATTTAATTTTTAATTTTAGACAATATAATTTTTATAATACGGTGTAAATGTTTACTACTGTATAGTACACATAAAATAAAGTATACAAAAACAATGTTTAAATATTAACAAAAAACTATGATATGTCTTTGCTTAATGGATTTCAAAGCGCCGATCAATAATAAATAAAGTCGAATTCATCATAAATTTATAATATTTCTACAAACTTATGAAATACCATTAAAGTCACTTTAATGTAAAGTTAAAATCATTTGGAAAAAAAATTATAAGTTCGTATATAAGGATCTAGGAATGTACACTATAAATACAATGTAAAAATTTGTTATATTTTTATTTTTTGAACTTTCCTATATAAACGACATAAAAATATAATATCGTAAATCGTTTATCGTACTCGTCTGTCCGTCCATCCGTTGTAACTTTCGTTGCCATGAGTTACTAATACAAATATTGATTTTGTACGAATATATATTATTTATTAATATTATTAGCCTATACTCATAGTGTATGACGTTTGGTTATATTAAATTTATTGTTTTATTGACATTGTTCTATAATTGTATGCATCGTTTAAATTTTATATGTATACTATTTAGGTATTTATCAGTTATTGAGCGTTGTTTATAAGTGTTAACCATTTTAGAGATGTAAATAATTTGGACTTATTTAATTTGACGATAAGGATAAAGTGTGATTAGAACTTTTACCAGAATAATTATTTTTAAAGCTAAATATTGTTTTTTTTTTTTTTAATGTTGACAAATACAATAGATTGTAGCCAAAAATAATATATTTGATATTACTTATATAGTCAAATATTATATATTGATTTTTTTTTATTTGACAGTTAAAATAATAAAATTCCTCGATTGAAATTGGACTGGAGAATTAAATATTTGTTATTGATGTGCACCAAAAAATATCATCAATATTCAATTCCTATTCAGAGATTTATGATTGTGAAAGTAAAGTAAATTCTATGAAATAAAAACAATTTAGTTAAGTTGGGGTTTTAAAATGTAATACATATATATTTCAACTCTACAATGCATTGTACTCAACATTTCGTCTCTTTTTTTTTTGTGTTTTGTTGAAAAGAGAATGAAGAGGCCGTTTGAATGGCTGCATAACATTGCACATTTAGGTCAGAGTTATCACGAAGGCCACAGTACGAGTGAGGTGAAGGAGATTCGGAGGTGAAATTTTGTTTTTGGATGGAAAAAAAACTAAATAAAAGTAAAACGAAATAACCATTTGAAGGGATGACGATGAGGGCTTTGAAAGTTAAATTAGAGACTCCGAAAAGACTTCATTACAGCCTGAAGAGGGTGGACGATCTATATATATATATACAATATACATTGCAGGCTGGAAAACGGTGGTGACGGGAAAGTAGATTTGATCGCGGCTGTATGATAATATTAATATGTGTATAGGACATACAAGTACACATACATCATATATACATACTTTTATACTATTATAAACATAATATAAACCCACTTTGACTGGTCAAATGCACTACAGTTTATATTTATACAAAAATATTTTTTCAGATTTACGTTATATCCTGTATTATATACTTAATGACTTAATATATAACACGCTGTAATCGTAATGCGTTAAAACATCATATTATTATATGATTGTATAAGTGTAGAATGAGGCCTTATGACTTGAGACTACACTGTGCAAACTATATTACACGATTATGTTAGATAATTATAATGATGTTTCATGCATGTCAAATCGTTTTATTAAAACTCCAAAAAAGCGTTTATTCTATTGCCACGAAATTTAAAAATATCTGTATGACTGCATTTCGTATGACCTCTTTTATTTTCCTCTCCGACATGATCGTATACGGAATAAATATAAGTTACGTGCAAGCATGTATATTCAATGTATATATATATATGTCGTATTTAAAATATATGATTGATTTGGAATTCGCATAATGTTACATCCTATTCGAGTATGCGCGGCACAACTGTTGTTGTATAAAGAAATTTTCGTATATGCAATCTTGATCACAATATAAATATTTTATTATGAAAAAAAAATGTATGTTTAATCAAGAAAAAAAATGAATATATTGCACAGCTTATACCCTCACACTACAGGGTGATTCCTTTATCGTTGAACATTCATTATTTCAAAATCTATTTATGTCTTTATAAATATTTTTATTACACAATTTATAGTTGAAATAAAACAACATTAAAAAAAAAATTTTTTTTAAATATTTTTATCGTAATAATTGCTTAAGTTTTTTTCTTAAGCTCTACTTTAGTTATATACTTTTAAATTCATAATCTGAAGCAAAATATTTCTCAAACTATTATTCGATACATAAAAATTTAAATTCAAACGAGTAATTTTTGAACTATAAATATTCTAAGTTTAAGTGAGTAAAATAATAATAGATAATCATTTTGTTGGGTATCCCTGTACCATTTCATTAAATTGTTGTTTTATTTCGACTGAAATTATAGTATAAGACAAATATTTTCAAAAAATGTATAGATTTTGAAACAATGAGAGTCGTTCGATTAAAGAATTACCTTGTATATATTATAATTGTAATAATAAGTTTATTTGACGCGTGATATATTTTTTTCCGTGATATTTGGTAATTTTTTATATTTAATTATGGGGATTGTATATTATTCAAATGACAAATACCTAATATAATAAAATGTAAACGTCACTTATGAAAATGGTTTCGAAATGCCTCCCTCACAGATGACATGTAGAATGTACATTATATTATACTATACTGTAAAGATAGATAGGTGCTCGTACTCGTGTATCACCCTCTTTTATGTGTGTGGTATATATATATATATATATATTTACAAAGTCAATTTGACGACTCGCGCTCGAAGGGAACGCGTGCGCAGAAAACGCCCCATCAGCTGAGAGCTCCTCCATTGCGGAAAATTCAACGCTTGAGTATAATATCAACGTACACACATACACAAATTACACAAATAATATTATATATATACAAATATTTGTGTGTATTAAATATGGTTAAAAAAAAAACAATAAATACCTCGCCAGATACACATCGTATTGAACTGTATGCTTGCGCCCCCCGTACAGTATTATTCATAACTATTATTCACGGTAATTAAAATTATGTCAATACCGGGTCACCGCCAGAGTTTTATAATAGCAGTAATAATAATAATATATTATAATGCGTTTTGAAAATCAACTTCTACAGACAGGCGGCGGTAGGCGATCAATCATAACGCGAAATAATAATTGAAAACGACACCGTTTAGTATCCCTTAAACACGACCGTTGTTCCATCGAATTCGGGTCAATGCCGAATATTTAAAGTTTAAAAAAAAAAAATACAAATATGATACAGACTATTTTTTAACCTAATGAGAGAATACTTATTATACCTACAATAAATGATATGCGGTAATGCAGATTTACACACACACGCATATTATAATAATGTATTTTAAAATTCTTTCTCTAATCTATACTAATAGCGTTGTAATACATTTTTAAATAATACATGTATTAGAACACATCTATTATTTTATAACCGTAGGATTATTTGGTAAATGAACAAAAACAATGAACTACAATAGTAAGGTTTAATTATTAGGACATAGTAGTATAATTATATAATTATATTTTAATATCATTGTATAATAGGGGTGGAACATTGTTACGATCTGAATGTCTTTGGGCGACGTAACTGGTGCATAAGTCGGTAATTAAAATTATGTTAAAAATGAAATATTAAGATGTCCGTGTAGTTTATATAGCGCGGTAGCATTATATAAAATGAACGGTATATGCATTTAACCCTAAAGAATGTTTAGTAACAATGTCTTTGAAAAAATTTATTATTTTCTAACACCTCAAAAGTAATAATATCTTGTGTTTTTCAGTGTATTTTATATACGTATATATATATATTTATTTTAATATAATTTACTCGTGGCCTTCAAGCGCTTTAATGAAAAATTATATAATCCCGCAGAGAAACAATAATTTTAGATTGTGTAAATTTACTGCAGTGTTTCATAAAACTGCAGTTATTTTTAGCTGATGTCGTAATTTTAATAAAAACGTAAAAAATTAAATATCCATAACAGATGTATGGTTATAACAAACTATATTACTCAAGGTTTGTTTAAAAAATAAAAATTCGGAAATTAAATTATTTAATTAAGTTATTATTTAGTGTCTGATAAAAATCCTTAGAAAATATATTATTTGAGTAAAAATAAACATTAATTTTTCAAAACGAGAAATTAAAGACCATTGAATTAGTTTTTTGATAAAGTACATAAGTATTTAACAAATTATCTTAAAGTCTAAAAACCAAGTTGAAAATCTGTCAACAAGAACTGTCTAAATAGCTTGAGATTCATATAAAAACTGTTTGTGTACAGTGGGAAAATTTAAAATTTAAAAACTTCATATTTATCTTAATTTAAGTTTATTATATGAATTTCTTCTTATCAACGATAAATACGAATATATGTGTGTAGAAATAAATTTTTATTCCTTAGTTAAGTAAGCATCAAAATAAGATTTACGTAAATTAAATTAATTATAAAATACTTAGATATAATACATGGAACATATAACATTATCCCCACGGACAGTAGACACTATAGGAAATGTGATATATTGTATCTTAATCGAATTTGTATAAATAAACTCCTAGAACAATGTTTAAGATTATTTACAATTGCTAAGGTTTTTATTTGGTGAAATAATATGCATATTTCGCTAGCTCTCCACAACATAATGTAAAATAATACACGAAAACCATATTATTTGACCCTTGTTTTAAACGCACTTTATTTTGTGTTTATTTCGTATTCGTGACACAAAATAATTATACTTTTAATCGGTCAATCATGAAAAAATATGGCCGTTGTTTTCTTAAGTAAGCTATATTTACAGTGTTATGTTATAACATTATACATATGTTTCACGCGTTTGAGCCTACTAATGTTTTAAACATTTAAATAAACTTTTTTAAACACATATAGGTAATCTGTTTGCATATAAATATAAATATGTGGTAGATAACTTAAAACACCAAATAATACCCGTGGTGTTCAACAGGATGCATAATATGAATATACGCTTATTACAATTTATGACTTGTGGGCAAGTTTCGGGAAGTCCTAAAAATGCCTTAATATGTAAATAAAGACAAAACTGGTGACAAACATGACGTGGCATAATATTCAAATATACTGTGTATAATAATATATATAGTGGTTTTCCGGTACAATAGAAATAGTAGAAAAACATAACAGAGAAACACAACATAATAATATAATATAATATAAAACTATTCAAAATTTGAAATATGAATAACTCGTAACCATTTTGCGTTATAATTGAAAATACGATATATACATTTATATATATATATAAATTGTTATAATATAATATACAGAATGATTTTTTTTTATCCGAGCTATAGTAATATTTGCATTTTTCTAGATATTTTACAAAAATTGAATTAATTTTAACATTAAATTTTACAATTTTTCTTGGATTTTTATTCATTTAAACGACAAGCCATGTATTTTTAATTAAATTATTCAAAGCACAATGTTTTTCTGAAAATATCGATGAATAAATATCGAATATATTGAGATATAGGTACAACTCACTATTAACTTCATTAGAAATTCACCCTTTATACAAATATTGTACTAAACGCGCACGCTTAAAACGTGATGACGACGATGAGGGGTTTGAAAAGCAAATGGACGTAATTCGTTCAACGCACGTTTTCTGAAATAATAACTGGACACGCAAAGATTAATAAAAAGTCTTAATATGATTTCCTCCAGTTATAACTATATAAATAACATAAAATAGTATCTTTGTTTAGACTTTTATCGTCGTCCAAGGATATTATTATGACTATTATTGGCGAAAAAGGCACACTATAGGTACGTTTATTATATTAATACATCATGATCATATATGTTTATGTATAGGCTTTTATTGCATTATAGTACAGCACTACACCATAGACGGGAATGACAGAGTAACGACATATTTTTCGACTGCATAACGCTACTTTAATGAAACCTAAATTTAAACCTTCACTGTAATAATAATAGTAGAGCACGAGTAAAATGATCAGCACTTACTCGGCCCCTTATATTATGCCAGTAATATAGTATACCTATTACACGCAAGACCGTATAATAATATTATGTATGAAACGCATCATGAGATCATATATACTCGAATATTGTAATATTAATGTTATATATATATATATATGAACGGTTATAGTAATAATATTTAAGTCACGCCGCCTTTATATATCATTTTATGTAGGTAATACTGTTTATTTATACTGTGTAATAATAATAACAAATATTATTGTATTTTATCATTATAATAATATTTCCGTGAGGATTTGTTTATTTGAACCGACGAAATCACATAAACGTCTTGAACGACGTTTTAGGAATACACACAAAATTGAGATATTAACAGAAACACGTCAAACGTACTTATAAAAGTAAATAATTTATTAATATAGTATACGGTGTTTGTTGTATATAAAAGTATATGAAGTATATAGTTGTACGAGAATTGCATGTGCTCATTTGTATTATTAACGTCTGTATACACTAATATATACTTTACACGTATATAAATCAATGATAAAATACATATAGTTTTAAAAAACGATTTTAGTGACACCACATGGTATGCATTACATCAACTATTATAAATCTACAGCATCTTACACAACTGTTTCACTTGTCTTCTTGCACAGTTTTCCATTAAAAACGAACTTTTCGGAAAGTAATATTCGACTGGCCTATATAATGTCAAGAAAAAGACGTATAGAATATACACATTATGCATTATAATATATAGTCTCATGATAAATCGTTATTTTAAATGTTTATATTATATGGTTCAATAGTTGGCATCCAGTATAAAAATAATAAATACGTTTTGTGGTGTTTATGTTAATTGCCTAATTGGAAAAACGTCAATAAAAGATTAAAAGTCAATAATAGCTCGCACTGTTATGTTTTATTTGCACAGCAGTTTTATAAAACCACTAACCAGATAAAGATTTTTTTGATATTTATTGACTTATATTATTTAATTTTAAATCCGAGTTTATTATGATTCTCAAATAATTAAGTTCTAAAGATATTGACTAAATATTGATTCTTAACTTCGCAACAGTAATCGGTTCGTTTATATTTTACCTCATAATATTCGAATAGATTTAGTCGTGTTTATCAATATATTTATTTAATAAAAAAACCTACCAATCTTTTTTTTTGTTTTGTTTTTTTTTTTTTATCAATTATACAAAAACAAATTACTTAGGTATCTTTTATTTTTATTTTTATTTATGTGACACGTAATTGATTTTATTTTAAAAATGCGTCATTAACTTTTCAGATGTACACGTTTTTATATAACATCAACAATTATTATTGCTGGAGTATAAACTCCGATTGAAATCGTTTTTATACAATCTAACAGTCTATTAACCAAACAACGTAAGAAATAAAAAAAAAATAAAAAAAAAAACATTAGCAATGATTCTATTACTCGTACATTTGAACATCGTAAAAATTCGAATGAGACTGTTTTATGAGTTATACGATCTTAAACATGTGTTCGATTTCCCCTTAAAGATCACGCTTTTTCTTTTGTAATATTTTTAAAGCTAACGTCTTTATATTGTTAAGTAGATGATTTACACACGAGTTAGCAATTTAGCATATTTATAAACGGTTTAATTTTTTAATCAAACATCACGCGCAATGAATAAAATGTCAACCCTTTAGAGTAGGTAATTATTATATTCTACGTATACGGTATACATATACATAATTATCCGTAAGCTGTAGTTCAGTTATTGTAATATGATAGTATAGGTGTTTCTGTACCTATTGCTCCCGTGACTATATGCAAAATGTATGTCGCGTTTTCCTGCCGTCTCTCATATTATACATGTATAATGTATAATGCCGAAACGGAAAAACACGAAAACTGAACTTTACAGTGGCCCATTATAAAACACATTTATTATAATATAATATACAATCGGTGGCGCGTATAGTTGGCGAATCACCGTGTGGGACATATCTAAGGCACTTTATAAATACATTAAAACTATGATTCCAGGACAAAAGTTATATATGATATTTTTTGAAGAACTAAATACGAATTAGACAGATTAGGCTGCAGACATAAATTCTATTTAATTATATTCAAGCATTAAAGCATTAAGTTAACATTTCCGCGGAGAATATTATTAAAAAACTATTACCAGAGTTTTATGAATTCTTTTCGTGCAACCACCCAAAATAATATTTTTCGAATATATAAATATAAAGTAATGAAATATCGTGAGTGAATTATACTTATCAAGAAAAAAAATACAAAAACGAAGGTTATATTTTAAAATGTATAGATGGTGGAAATAGCATTATATAAAACTATTATTTTTAAATTGTATATATATATATATATATATATATAAGTCGTTAACATTTTTTACTATATAATGTTTCAATAATGTAAACGATTTTAATCAGAACATAACAATACACGATTAATATAATTCCATGTTGAGACTTACTGCGATAATACTCGAAGAAACGAATCGACCATCATATTTTAATATATGAACTACATAATATACACCTACAAAATAATCTAATGACATTTTAGAAGTCATGTATGAATTATATTAACCGTAAAAAATATACAAGCAAATTACTATTAGATGTTCGATATTAGCTCTGAAACATATTTAACATCATATACACAAGATGTCTATACAAAGTAATTTTGTTTTTAAAGCAAAATACTTATATTTTCATAGCAATTGTTTAAGTTTTAAATACTTGTAATAATTTATTTAAAAAAACAAAAATAATAACAACTATTTTTTGCATTTAATGAGTTTTTATATTTTTACAATTTTATGTCAGTTCATGTTTTTAATTTCATATTTTAGATCTTAAAATAACGAGTATTGAACCGCAAAAACTTGTTATTCATGATAATTTTAAGTTTATAAAGGTGTGTTAAAGGCAGTCGGCAAAGGACAACGCAAGAATTTTCGCTAAACTACCTAGCTTATATAAACTTTACTTTTAAAGGCTTATAAATATTAAGCCCATGGTTCAATATTTGATATTTGTTGTACACATTTTTCAGAAAAAACATTTTGCTTCAAAATATGATTTAATGTTAAAGAAACACACACACACACATCTTAAAACCAATCCATTTCTCACCTCAGCTTAAAATCTAAAACAATATAGAGACCTCAAACAAACACTATTGATTATATACAAAAACAACACAATAATTGAATAAAAAAACGAAGGTTAGTGTCATACGTTAAATAAACATTGCTTCGTATAATGTATTATGCTCTTGTATACCACATAATATCGGGTCGTCCAATCGCACTCCTATTTATTAATTTTTTTTTTTTTTTTTGTATAGACGGTCGTGGGGTATTAGAGCGTGTGGTAGTATTAAGGTGTGCAAAGGGTGTATTTGTACCAATTTGCAGCGGTCCGAATATCGCGATCTGTTTGTCGACGAGTACCTATACAATTCAATTATAGATTATTTATATATAATAAACGAAACACGTGGAGGAAATCACAATAACGTTTTATCGCAACGTCCGCGATGATAGTAAATAAACATACATTCTGACCTCAGCAGCGTCCGACTATGAGTGATCTGTTGTAACAGTATTTCGCGTGTACAATGTATTAATGTAACATAATAATATATACACTAAATATATATATATATATATATATTTATAATTTACACTCTGTTATAATATTATCTTTGTGTTTGCTATACATGCCGAATGTATGTATTATAAATTATATCAGACACACTCTCAATTCTTATCTTTCTTTCTCTCCCACTCATCTCTCTCTCACTCTCTCTCTCTCTCTCTCTCTCTCTCTTACTCTCTTTAAAACGTATTCACCCGTTTGTTTGTTCTGCCAAGCGTTTCCACTTTTTCCATTATATTATATTGCGTGTAATATAATGTAAATGACACTCAAGTAGGTGCGTATTATATACTGCAACAGACGGCATTCTTTGAGAACCACCGAGGTGTTAGTTAACAACAATAATAATATATCCGCATACAAGTATGTGGGAGAAGCTAGTACTACGCGAGAAGCATCGTATATATCTGGAAGCGATAGAAATCAGCGTATTAAAAATGGCGTTCAAAGTATTCTTTTTGTAATTTTATTATTATACACTATTACAATGTACGAGTACACCGAAACGACGAGGTGACGAAAGATGTATATGTGTGAGGGACTTATAGTTTGTAGTTTGTATATACGCATCTACATACCTATTGAATAGTCGTGTGTATAATATATATAAATATATAAACACTATATACTGTATAGTGATTTCGACATGGATCCATAGGATTACGTACTCGGGATGATGAAAAAAGTCGTGTACCGTATAAACGAGAAAAAATAAAATATTATCCTTTTATCGCGGTAGCGCATCGGAAAATCGGAATTCACTTTATCCGCACGCCGTCAATATAATATAATATAGGCGAGTCAATATTATTATTATATTAGATAACTATATATACGATTGTGACCG
The DNA here is from genome assembly GCF_003676215.2 of Rhopalosiphum maidis. NCBI lineage: Eukaryota > Metazoa > Arthropoda > Insecta > Hemiptera > Aphididae > Rhopalosiphum > Rhopalosiphum maidis. Next base: position 54,581,170 of record NC_040878.1, read on the forward strand.
CACGAACAAAAGTATATAAATATAATATGATTGAGTATAAATTTTACGTTCATACACAGATGTAAATAATAGTTTATTATATTATGATATAATATATAATATATAGTACACCTGTGTATTCTTCGGGAAACATAACAATAATAATATTATGTTACGAAAATAAACAAATATTGAGGAAAAAATAGATGTAGTGAAAAAAAGTATCTATACGCCCGCGCAACGGACAACAGTCAATATTGGCATAATGTATGCATATACGCGATCGTTTGCCACATAATATACTCAGTACTCACCTACCATGGGATCTGCATAACAGTGATCGATTGCTCTATAAACGTTAATATTATTTTTATTATTAGCATATTTCACACAAACTTTGTCGATAATCCGAGGTCAGTTTTAATATAAATATATATGCATATATAATATATATAAATAATTATTATATTATAATATTTTTATTTTTTATATGATACTATTATATTTAATGAAATTATCTGATAATTGAATATTGTAACATTTGTATTACGTACATCCCGTAATAACAGTATAATAACATTATACATGAACAAACGTGTATATTTATTTATAAGCTACCGACTTAAAATAATTATATAAGTATTAACGCATACTCGACACTGTTCACATTAAATATTTCATATTTCTCATCACGCATAAGTGGTTCACTGATCCACATCTGCAGCTACGGAAATTATAATCATCTATATAAAGACCAGAAATCATTCCCAGGATAAATTATATACCATAACAAATGTACACGTTACAGTAGATTGTGATATTGATTTATTTTTACGTGATGTTGATAAATGATAATGTACTGAAAATGTCTGAAAAAGAGCTAATTGTATTTGATAATTCAATTTTAGTAGTTAGATAGGAATATAATCTCTTAAATCATTATTCAACGACATAATAATTATAATTTATAAATGCCAAATAATATATATTGTGGTATGAATATGTATTAAGTGTTTTATATACAAGTATAAAATACACATTTAATTCAATCAATTATATATTTAAAAAATAATTATCCTATTCATTATATTATATTGGCTATTATCATAAAGGAAGAAAAATATTTTGTAGGCTGAAACAGAACTTAAATAAGTGAAATGAAAAGTTTATAACGAAATCGATTCAATGTTTACTGCATTTAATAATTTAATCTGGACATTTGTCTCAATATTTACAACAAAAATACAAATAGAATACTTCTCAGACAATCCAACGTATCAAAGATTACCATTACCGTTAAACGTTAAATATATACCTACTCAGTCTTTCAAACTATTTAAAGACGATCTTTCGGTGAGTGATTCGTTGTTCTCCAAATAATCATATATTCACATTAAATACCATTTTTTTTTTTTATCAAACCATAAGACTGCGGCAGCTTTGGCCATTGATCTAACAGTGACTTAAAGTATAACATATAATACTTTAGATACATACAAATATATTTAACTTAAGGATGATTCATATTTCGTTAAACAAATTGAATTTAAAAGAAAATAGTAAAATAGATTGAGAATTGCAGTTAGATCTGGACTGAGAATTTGGTATACATAGATGTATATAACTTAGAACTATTTTTAAATGTATTTGAAAATATAAAGAATATTTTTAAAACTATATAACAATAAATTTGACAACGTTGGAGTGTATAACACGGTCGTATGTCGTATATTTAGTAATTTTGTTATTCGACTAACATACATGATGATCATGTTACCAAATAGGTAAATCGTACTTAATCAGTTACTACGTTGATATAAGGTATAATTATAGTGTTTGCCGAACTGTAGGAATTTCTCTAAGTCGTAATGCATAAGTATACAACCACAGGCTTTAAGGATGGCTTTTATATACTCGTATATGGACTAGTTCGTATTTGACATTATTAAGATTCTTTTATTTCTCTTTTTTTTTTTTTGTCATCGTTATATTATGAAATAAACCATGGTGCTGGGTCGGAAACGGACGGGGTTGTTGAAAACGGTAGTCGGCTCACACACGTCGGCGGACCTATACGGGTCACGAAAGGTAACAGCCCACCTGTTGGCCCCGCCGCCGCAGTAGCGCCGAAGCTGCCAGAGATCGACTCGTACGCGCACATCTCGTAATAATAGTAATAATAATATAATAATCATTATCTGCTCGCGGTTCCATATTCTATACGCGGGCATACTATAATATTGTACGTACACACAATATATTATTTATAAATGTCGATTATGCGCCAGTAATAAATAGTTATGCTTGATGCCGGATGACACCTATCTATAATACAGTATGTTAATTAATTGGCAAGTCATCAGTCTTAATTCAAAGTGTAAAGCAAATATTTTAGTGCAGTTTATTTTAATGTAATACTATATGGCTAATGGTTTTGTAAAGAATTTTGAACAAATAACGATAGTTCATAATTTAAAGAATACAGAAAATAGTTCTTATACAATTTTATGATTTTCACACTTTTTTTGACACACAGCTGTATCGCGTATCTATATATAATGTAAACCTAGAATGTAATACGTGCGTAATGGGATTCGAATAATTTGATGGCTGATGCGACCGAATTTCAGCCGATAATCGCCACCGTTAAATGTATAATTGATCATGGCTATACGACAAGTCTGGCTATGGGCTGCGGTGTTGTGTGTATTGTGTTTACTGTTTATTTCAAGTACACACGGTCGTAATATCGCGGAGCGAACTAAGAAAAACAGCTGAAAATTCAAATATTATAAACTCTATATGTTTTATACGATCTGAGACCTTGAGGCACTTGCGAAAGCACTTAAGCTTAAAACTCGTATATAAAAGTTCGACGTCAGAGCGGGCGTGCGCGCGCTCACAAATATACATTTTCCGTGAGATCTTTTCTATCCTAAAGCATAGAATGTTTAAAGCGTATTAAGCATGGAAAAAAAATATAATAATAATAAGAGTGCACGATATTGTAGAGATGGCAGTTGTAAAAGGACGATTCTGCCGGCCGCACGTTCTGGCCCGAGCGAAGAGCATTCCGGACGCGAAATATTTACGACGCAGACATTTTAATCGCCATAATATCGCGTAGTTGTATTATATTGGTCGTACACGACATATACACGACAACACTTATATATGCCATTATACGCGACCCAGTATAACGGGATATTATATTATAATATATTATTATTATTGTGTACAAAGCAGCAGCCATCTCTGTTCACGTATTATAATAATAATTGTGTAAGGAAAACCAAATATCTGCAAGAATAAAAGTTGCATTATATAGTGTTAGAACTGCTTGAGCGTTGAGCCGGAGCCGCATTAAGATAGCCATTTACAGACAGATTTACGCGTAAGATATGTCAATGGTTACAGCGACTTTTGGTATGGCTCTGTGCGTTTTAGTGAATGATACGTTATTATTATTATTATTATTATTATTGCGATATATTTCGGTACTTCAAGAGTAAAGATAATATTTAACGCACATTTTTGTAGAGAAAATTGCCCGTGCGTGTTTTTCCTCGGTGGTAAAGTCGATTATCTTGTATATCTAAACGTTCTATCTGAATTTAGGTTCAAAATCATCTTGATAAATATATTAATAAACTCCACTTATATACTATACAGTCATAAAAAGAGTTATTTATTTTTATATCGTAATATTTACTACTTTATCCCGGTTTGGGTTTCCGCGTAAAAACCTAACTTGTGGTTTTACATTTTTTACACCTTCGGGAATTACCTACGTCTTGATTTATGTCTGACAGTGGCCTCCATTACAAAATTTTAGAATAACAATAATCATAACAATATTATTTTATCTGGAATAAATTATATACGATACAGTTTTATTGAGCGAAACTAAAACAGCGTCTGTCGAGTTTTAGCGTGATTTTTAAAATACTATTCTGTTCAGATATATGATTGTGTAATAAGCAATATATACCTACAATATTATAATGTATTGTGAAGTCGAGCACATTTTGATTTCATTATTTTAGTAGTGGACTCCCATTTCACATAACTGTTTTCCATCGTTATAATTGGAATGGTACAAAATAAAAAAATAAACAGCGTTTCGGCATTATGCAAAAATAAATATTATTATAATAAAAATAATAAATATTGGATTTTTATTGACGAATTGTAAAAAAAAAAATTAAATTAAAAGTACACATTCAATATGATGATATGGAATGATGGTATGACATAATATATTATACATGTGCGTATACATGTGTGTATAGTTACCACAATACTATACACGTACTTTAAATTAAATTAAAACCTGTACTACCAACGGTTTTCGTAGTAAATTATTTTTTTCGAAAACACAAATGAGCGCCAGGTATATAATTACAGAGAAATTCATCAAGCATGCTCACCCCCATTCATTTCTTTAATAATGAATTTATTGAAATTATGATTTTTGTAATTTTTAAGTAATTAATATAAGTATTTATAACTTAATTGTTAAATTATTTCTTTTTATACCATTTAGGTAATTACATAGTTTAATTAAACTATTTATATTCACTGTTTTACAATAACAATTAATTAGGGGAATTAAATATAACATTCATATTATTATAATATTACTTTTCGTATTTGGATTGATAACGGACGTGTGACACAATCACTACAAATATAAAATACATAGTACATAATAATACTTACTAGAAATATTATAGTCATTTCCACACAAAATAAGTAAAATTGATAAACAACGTTGTCAGTATATGAGGACGATATTGTGTTTATGAAAATCTTAAAGAAGAGAAATCGAAGAAATCAGAGTGAAATTACATTGGTCAAGCAGAAACACAGGCATACATATAAACGAGAATAAAAAAGCACATAATTTGTACATCAATGACTTTTCGTTCAAGAAATATGTATAATATAGTCGTAGAGCTATATTCATTCGAGATAGTCGAAATCTTTAAATATTTAGGTGCTAATTTGTGCCACAAGAATGACACGCATAATGAAATATGATTGAAATCGGTTGCTGAATATTATGGAAATGAACAAAAATTTTAAATTTAAATTTTTTCAATACAAACATTAAAACAAAAAGCAAAAGAAAAATCAGACAATATAACACTTATTTATATTTAATAGCAGCGTATTTCAGTGAACGTGTTCGATAATCAAAAATGGAAAATGTATTAATTACAAACATTTGAAAGAGAAATGTATGAGATTATATTTAACACAGACTCTGGTGCAACATTAACAGAAAGCTAATATAAATATAAGGCATTTTTAATGTGTAATTTATACAAAAATGTCTTAATTAAAAATACGAGAATGGGCGGCAAGTCACATATATGAAAATTTAATAAGAAAAGTATTAGTAAAAAATATAAATACAATATACCAGCCTACAGAGTAAACCAAGGACATGATTTACTTTGCCGAATTAGGAGAGACTTAAAAAAAGGTAGATCAGATCGCCGAGAACTTCAAAATGGATACAAAGTGTTAAATGAAAATAGTTAATAGTCTACGTGACTTGTAGGAGTTGAAAAAAAATAACAAAAATATTTAAACAAAATATGACTAGGAAGGTTACAAAATTAACTTCATATTTTACTTTAGATTAGAATTATTTGTTCACAAAAGCACAATATTTTTATATTTTACCGTACACTTTGTTGCGTTTTTTTTAGAAGTTTATTTTTAAAAGCTAGCAATTGAAGATAAAATCGACGGTCGGATTAAGTGTTGTTGTTATAGTAATTAAAAGAAGTTGGTGGGTTTTTGTTAAATTTGTTGATGCTTGATGCAATGTACCTTAATGCAGGGCACTGGAATCTGGGGTTTAACACGAATACTCCGAATGGAATAGGTTTTCAATTTGTTTAACGCTTACCCTTCGTGTACTTTTTTTTTTAACAATTTAGAGGATATTTTCATTTTTTTAGTCTCAGAGAAAGAAGAGTATTATTTTAAATTAACCATTTCCGCATCATTGCTCAACTGCTTCTTCGGGCGCACATACACACCAAGACAATTGTGTAATATATTATATACATATGCATATTGTATTAAATTCATTTTATATTTAATAACTTTCATATTCAGCCTTTTTAGTTTTTAAGTGTATTTACATACAATTATAATTATGTGGATATGACGTACTGTATATTTTAATATACATCCACGGTATTGTGCACGTTTTGGTATGCATCTTACGAGTATATTCTATAATAGTGATAAACTGATAAACATTTTTCGAATACGCGTTCGCTGAAACCACAGGACGAACAGTATTACAGTATTATGAAGCCATTGTCATCATTATAATATATATTACATATTGTATGCGTGTACAATAAAGTCGTATATTACATCAAACGATTTCGCGCTTGTAATTTATTTCGGCAAACATCGCGTCAGATAATATTGTAATAATTATAATTTATTGTATGCGTATATACAAATAATAATAAAACAACCATCTTGCTGCGACCTACAATGCCTACAACGGTTTGGAATGGACGAATGATCTGTAATTTTGTTTAATATTATTATATATAGGGTGATTCAACAAGTATAGGTATACTCGCCCCTGCCTTTAACTTCAATAACGAATGTATATAAAATCTGTTTTGTTATAACCGTACAGGATACTTAATATTTCCAAATATTTAGATTTATCATATCATTTAAGCAGTAAATAGTAGTTATAATGGTGAAATAAAACTGTTTTTTCAAAACAAATGAGAATTAATCGTTTTTATTGTACGAGTAAATTATTTTTTTAGAAAATGTTGATGCTTCTAAATCAAAATTCAAACGAGTAGTTTCTGAATTATTAATACGGATATCTTAAGGATACTAGCAATTAGAATAGCTTTACAAAAATATAAAATAGAATGCATGTAATATTGTAACTAGTGTTCGACTTATCATTTGAAATGCATAACATTTAATAACTTAAAAATACTCGCTCAACATTTGAATTAGGTACGTATATTTTTATGTTGTTTAACAATGTTATTTTTATATTTACCATTTAAGGAGTACCTATCATGTGTTGATATATTTTTTCAAAAAATAATAATTCTTGTTTGAAAAAATATATCAACACATGATAGGTACTCCTTAAATGGTAAATATAAAAATAACATTGTTAAACAACATGATCTTTGAGTAAATTTACTTAAAAGTATGTATTGTCAATAGTTCCATCAAGGTACAGGTAACTAAAAACATTTACCAAATATTCCACATGCGTCAACGGTTAGTCGCAGTGATGTGTGTGTTTTTCCGACCACGTTTAAAACCGTATCAAACTCGCACGGGAAACATGTTAATATTAATTTACCGAACTAATCCGAAACACAACCACTTCTCTCGTGAGCACATACAACCACAAGTCTGTTTTGCATACCAGCAGGAAGTCTTTATATATTATATATATATTACATTATCAAAACTAATGTGGTAAAGGATTATAATTACTGGGCACGATACGCAAGCGTATTATTTAGGTATATATTATTATAGAGCCCGCGGAAATCTTTGTCCCAAAGCTTACGGGGTGTGTCAATAACTTTATTTTCTCGATTCTAAAATCGCACGCGAAAGTTTCCACCAAGGGATTTATTCGTGAAAATGTTAAGCACAATATGCGCGCACACAGGCACACAGCAATATGGCGATATAGAACAAAATATTTATTTAAACACTTAATACGTTGCAAGCAATAATAACAATAATAAATATACAAATTATAAATTTTGCTGTATACCTCGATAGAGATATAACACGCTGAAATAATATCACTATCGTATAATATTATGTTAATGCAGGAAACAGCATTGACAAAAAAATGGAATAGAAGTTTTTGGTTAAAATACGTGTACATTATTATTATACGCCATAGGTACGCGTGGTGAATGTTAAATAAATAAAACAGAAGACGATTTATAAATAAGTGACAATGGGCGTAAGGCACAATACTAGCCGTGTCGGCGAGTTCGATAAATGACTTGTAAAATATTTTATGGGTAAAAAAATAAAAATGTTAATCAGCTAATTCAAACGATCTTTGAATTTGTGATAGACATTGATAACAGTTATATTAGGTACCGTAAACGGTTATTATTCATATTTATCTTCATAAACAGGCATTACCTACCCGCTGTGTTCAATTATTAGTGATGTTCGTATCACAACCAAATTTAAAGTAGCTGTACAATTGCAATGGTATATAGAAATAGGGTTAAGACAGTCGATAGTGAACCCCCTCCACAAAAAAATCATTTCGTGATGAAAATAATCGCACAGTTAGTAAAACATTATTATTACTTTATCTAATAAAACATGCCCGACAGAAAGCCAAAACGTACAGAGATATTTCAAAAATAAAAAATAAAATGCAAAACAAATACAATTTATCGTTTTCGCCGTAGTATACTAATTAGGACAGCTTAAAAAACTTGATACGACCGATCGCATAAACTGCGTAAGCGCACGCACCGCACAGGCCACACAGTAAACCATATATTATTATACAGCCGCCATCCACCTAACCAATTGCAGCCAGCGCAAACGGCTATTAATTAGGCGCAGTGTACGCTATATAAAAAAACCGTTTTTGTATTTTACCACGCAGGTCTAGAAGACGAAGATTAAATGCCTCCAGAAAAAGCGAACAACGTTTAAAAAAAATTAGTTACATATTATTATCATCGCACGTAGTTGGTCGCTTCGCAGTTTTTGTCATCGTATCGGTCGCTACCTATATGCTCAATGCATATACAGGGGTCAAAGTAGTGGCAGGGTAATACAAGGTGACCCAGTATCCCTTATTATTCTGACCTTGCTTAAAATGCGCCCACTGCATAATTTTCTTTTAAATGTTCGCTCTCAAATCTTAAAATTGAATCAAAAAATAACCTAGCCGTTACAAGTATTCAATTTTTTTCGCAGTATTATCTTTTAGTTTAAAGATATTGTATTAAATATTTTTAGTCTAATAAAAACATTATAATCTTAAATATTTGTTCATTTATTTTTATCATCTCACTATTGCATAGGTTTGATTGTATACTTTTTATTATATTAACACTTTTTTTTTTATTAAAAAATAAATATTTTATTTTATTAGGTGTACTAAATCGTTGTTGTATTTTATGTGTGAGTGCTAAGAAAAAAAATAATCAATGTTTCTATAGAAAATATATTATATGTTAAGTAAATTGTTTTATTTTAAAATATTTTTTTTGCTTACGATTAAATATTACGAAAACGTAATAAAATTAAAATATATAAGCATAATAGTTACTCAATTTTACGCGCTATAAAACCCTCAAAACAGTGTATGGCTCACTATTAATACTCTGATATTTTTTGCCACCTTTAAGACGTTTCTATAGGTATGCTATGCCCTGTCCAACAAGAAAACATGCCAATTCCACAGTGTTGTCGAGACCAAGTTTACTGTGGAAATGTGTCACGCGGAAATGAAACGATTTCCGTAGGGTCACGTCATGTTTTCTTGCTGGATAGAGTATACATATACATTATAAAACTGCGGCAGTGAACTACATAATATGTGTACCCAAGTTTATTTTGTAAACAAATAATTTTATCGAAAGCCGGTGGTCGTCGGAACATTTTTCGTTGAGGTAGGAAATTTACAAAATAGGGCTTGATCTCTTAAAATATCATGTTGACACAACGTGTATTGTGCGTGTACCGTACACTGACTGCACCGCGTAAGAAATTCAGTGCAAGGGAAGGGGGAATGCATGCGCGAATATCGGTTGACGGCGAGTTCATTTCCTTGGCGTTACGGCAGACGACTACCCCTCCGGTACGGAAACGCAATAAATTTAAACGCGCACTGATAATATAATAATAATATACTCGCATCGGTTTAAACATTGTTACAGGTATTTCATTACAACATCCATATATATATATATACGTATATAATGTTGTGTATAATACTGTGCGAGAGGCGTCGCGGTACAAAAATAATTTTGTTAAAAACCTCTCTAGCGCACGCGTTCAAAATCGATAAAGGCAATATCGGTGGTATACTCGGTCGGCGCGGGAAAAATATCGGTCGATGTCGATACCGTGCCGTGAGTTTCCGTTTACCAGAACCGGCGCGCGTATATACCTATATTATACATACCTATATAGGTGCATAATACGATATACGCGCGTAGTAGGAATAATTTTTTCCTGATTGATGACCTTTGCCGCCGCCGTTGTTGTTGCGCGTTGCTGTTACACACTGTCGCAAATGATTTCTGTTGAGGAAAATCCTATCCCCGCCCACGGGGTTGCAGCCCTCCGTCGGTTAGATGCGACAGGGTATACGGTAATGTTAGGGCGTGCGACCGTGAGCGGTAAGGGGCATGGTGTGGTTCAGGGGTAAGAGGGGGGGGGAGGACGTTTCAGAGTGCCCGAGCGGTGAAAGGGAAATATCGAACGAGAATGGCGGGAGGAGAAGGGTAATTGATCAGACGTCAGGTCCCTTTTACGCTGCATTGTGCGTAACGCCACCGCCGCCGGAATTCTTGGACAAGACAAGATTAATGGTTGTTACACGGCGGCACTGGCATTGGAGACAGGCGGGTATATTTTTGATGTGCGCGCGTGTGTGTGCGTGTGTGTTAATCATATACGCAAAAGGCTGTTTCTATTTATTATATATATATATAACTATACATGTGTATGTGTGTGTGTGTGTGTGTGTATAGTAAAACGCTCTGTAGGTAGTTATTTGTGTATGTGGTGCGAAGGGCACCAGAAACTTACTTTCTTACACGATGTAATATTGTACGTACAGGTGTATAATAAATATGTATTTGTATTATACTAATTCGCGGTATAATGCATAAGAAAATGCCTGTACTACAGTGGTTCTTTAACGCGAGACACTCGTTTTCCTAGTAGATATATTTTGCGTTTTTTTTTAAATACCAGTGGTATCCTAATTACTCATATTATCGACGCCGTGATTATTATCAAGTAACTGCTGCAGATTAATGGGATTAATATTTTCACACCAAAATTTCCAAAAAAATAACCAAATCGATTATAATCGAGATAAATCGGTTTTTTTCGTGCTAAGTGGAATACAATATTATAATACATCATTATATTATTTTACAAATAATGCGACAATCGACTTATGTTTTTATAGGTAGTATATTTCACTATTTAATCACAAATCAACTACTGAGGACGAGTTGCGATATTATTAAACCCAGTAAAGCTCCCCGACGAATTTCGAGCGCCTCCAAGGTCTCAGTTCACAAGAGTTAGCACGTATAATACGTCTCTGATAAGGGTGTAGATTAACGATACTACCATAATATGTTTTGTCACGTATACATGTTCGTAATTGATTCCCGTTATAGGCAGAAGCACGAGGCACTCGCACAGATTAAGATCTTCCTATAGAAACCGTTCGTTGTGTTACCGAATCTCTAAGCCGAGCGAAACTGGGTTGACTTAAGCGAATTTGCGAATTAGGCGTTTATAACGATTATGATCACACGACCCAGAAGTATAATGCAAGCGATCGTTTGTATACATTGTACTTAGTATGGTTTACATTATCGCCACGGCGTGGTCGAATGCACGGCGTGTTGGCCGATTTCTTATGAATGATTGGTGCGATGGCGGTGATCGTTACGCGCATATTTTACGATATAAAACAATAAACGCAATATGTAATGTTATGACTAACGTCAAATGTTTACAGAAACTAGATTTTATTTTTTCAAAAACATCTCTTACTTTTTGAAATAATGAAAATCTTACGTTAAATTGATATACATGTAAACACTATTATAATTAAATACAGTACACGTTTTTTACATGTTATCTTGTCTTTAAATAAAAAACAAAAAGGAACGAAAATTTTTAATTGCATAAAAATACACTGTAATTAACTTATAACTTAAAAATAATATACGTAGATAAAGTCAAAAAGCATCTAGACTCTACGAATAATATATTTTGAATAATAACACAAGTCATTTTTGAATAAATCGTTATAATAGGTTGTCAAAATTTGAACCTTAATCATTTATAAAATTTATTTATGGTTTTACGATATATATATTTTTTAAATTATAACAAAAATAACTTATGAGAAATCTTGTATAACATTTTCAAGTCAATTATATTAAACATTATATCTTGGTGAGATAATATAAATAAGAATACTTTATGAAAAATTCAAATCATATACGACTATTCGCTTTTGAATTACAATGAAAAATATACCAAAATCGATTATGCCAAAAATTTATTTTACGTAAAATTTCTGATTTTTACTATTTTTATCGTCGTTGTATTGAAAAATTTTAAGAATTTTCTACTCTTGACCTTTCAAAGAATTAATTTAATTTCGTTAACTACTTAACCTTGAAAGAATGGCTCAAAGTCAAAGATTGAAACATCTATGAGATTAAGTTTAGGATATTGCCATAAAAATTAATGACAGACCAGAAAAAAAAATGTTAAAAAAAACACACACATCATTGTATAGCCAAATACATTTATCACTCCGTTCGGAATAAAAAAAAATATATCATCACAACATTTTAAATGGCCATCAGTATTTTGTACTGCTAAAGAAAACGTTTGGCTTAGTTTTACATATTTCTTGGCACTTTATGATAGTATGCATTGCCAGTATAAATTCTTTTGCCGACGATAAAATCATATTCTACAATGGGCCCGTTGAGATTTAGTCATTGTGCCCGGACAATGTATACAGGTACATTTTCCTACTTTTACCACTAAAACCCCGTGCATTGTACATTCGCATACAATGACTGGACGCTGTAGCGTACAATGACCGATTTCATACTTTGTCCGAAATGTATAATAATATACGGTTATATACGTACATTGTCAAAAGTCGACTGTACGAGCGAGTAGGACTTGGTGGGTGGAGCATATATGTGCAATAAGAGCACACGATCGATATGTTTTTATCATAAATACTGAATACAAAAAATAATAATGTAATATTATATATTTGTGTGTGTATAATATAATAATATACTGTAGGGTCATTCACCAAGCATGCCCGTCCCTTTTTTTTATAATATTGAATTATTTAGTTTCTGATTTTTAAATAGGTACACTTAAGGAGTTTATTTTCAAATATTCTTCAGATTTTTTATGAAACTCAAATAGTATCAAGTCTAAATTGTCAAAAAATCTCAAGTATTTGAAAATAGAATCATTCAATGTACTAAAAAATTCAAAAAATCAGATTTTGAATAAATGCATTATTAAAGTATATAAAAAAGGTTAGCATGCTTGGCAAATCACCCTGTACCTATATATAGGCACATAATATATTTATACACGTCGTACTAAAGCTTTTAAAAATGTATAATAATATAAACTGCGTTTGATATTTATTACAATCACCGACGGCGACGACCATTTATTATATTATTACAACATTAAACGCTGCCCCAATACATTAGAAAAAAATGATATTTGTTATCAGAGGATTTCCCTCCGTCAGCATCGATCAGTCTGTCCCACATTTGGCCTACATTTTTGTTAATAATCATTTCATAATGGTTGTAATTCACGCAGGCACAATATTATAATATAATATTATAGGTATATAACTTGGCAATGGCAATGGTGAACATTAACTAGTTAATAAGTTAAATTTTTACCTAACTAACTTTACTTAATTTCTTATAATTAATTTAGTATCTTTTACAGTATAAAATAATTCATTGTAATAATTTAGTTTTTTCTTGTGAATTTTTAAAATATCACAACAAGTTATAATATTGTTAAACATATGGAAAATCTAATTAATTAATTAATTTTCGCTTGATCACTGTGTGTATACAATCATTTTTAATACTTAACAAAACAATAATTAACTTCTTTTTAACTAAGTTGAGTGAATATTTTTCTTCGAAATAACTTTAAACTTTAGAGTTAAATATATTGTTTGTTAATTAATAACATATTGCTTTTTGTTCTTAACGTTGTTTTAGCTTTTAACTTGTCCACCTTTAATGTATATTTCTATGTGAATGAATATTGTTACACGGCGATAAAATCGCGTTTCGAGCTTTTGAATTATTATTACTGTTTTCAAACACCCATACGACGTTCTTAATAATGTACGAAATAAAACCTTTTTCCCGAAGTCTACAGATAATGCGCATACCATGTTCTATGTCGTGCGCGCTACACACGGTCGATAATAAATAAAGACACAAAATCGGTATTCGTTTTTTTTTTTTTTTTTATTATATATAATATAATATAATATAATATTATATTATTTAATGAATCGCATAACAAAACTTAATTCATATTTTAATAAACGGTTATTTGGTTATATTCGCTGTTTCCGTTTACCTTCCAAACGTAACGTTCTATTGATTTTATGATAATTAGACTAGGTTACCGTATTTCGCAAAATGTCCATTTATATTATTATAAACGTACCTAACGTAGGTACATGATATATTATGATATAGCCGTAAAATGGGCGGTAATGTCTTTTGACTTTAATAAATCATTTTTTTTTTTTTTCATTAATATTTAAATGTAACGTTTTAATATTAGGTAAGAAAAAAAATTCAGGGACTCACGAGAGTGAACTTATGTTAAATTTTTTCTAAATAATGCACGATATGAGTTAAATTACATTTTATCGTGGATACCAATAACAGTATTGTGCATAGAACTATTGGTTTTACAATAGCGTATATCTTTTGTACTTATTTATTTATTTGTTTTGTTTGTTTTTTTCCCCGTATACATATCTGGAAAACCTTTTAAGCGTTGTTTCTGCGTGCTCCTGCAGCCATTTTATATGTATGTGTCAATATGTTTTTATAGTCAATACTTTTTATCGGCTTCCGTCGTACATATAAAGTACATATTTTAATACATTATCGTATCGTTAACTCGGAGCTTACTGGACTTAAAAATCGTTCTTATATTTTGTTAACGAAAGAAATAATATACCAGTCATATTAATATGAAACAATAGAAATCATATTTTAACTTACAACAAGACGACTTTACTTTTCAATCGCGATTTCATCTTTGATAAATTTCAAAAAACATATTTAGGAGTAGTTTGGTCTGGAAATTTATTTCCATGGTAAGCACGTGACCCATAAAATGTTATTATATCATAATATTATATTGAACGACGAATCATTCTAACTAGTTACTGCTGTCATGGGCTCCGGGATTCACAGAGCTTATTGAAAATATTATGTCCACGGTATAGTACGTGTAAACACCCCTAAGGTTTAAATAATATTAAATAATATTAGTTGCTAAAGAATTTATTATAGAAATATTACAATATTGCTATTGAAATGTCAAAATGATCTACCCAATTTTCCGGATAGTGCGCATCTCCTTTAGTGATTTATAAAATATTTATTCGTAAATATGAAAACAACATCAACTTAAGTTAAAACAACAAACGAGACAAGTTGGCTTCAAGTAATATTTGTGGTTGTAAATTGACGATTTAAATTTATAAATAAATAAATCCTAAAAAATATTTAGTAATACTAGGATATTGGCTATCGTTGAATCTCTGGTCTTGGAAATGAGGAATGACAACATCATTTATAAGGGGTCTATAGTAAGAAATTTTCGGGGGCTGAACGTTTGGTCACATTGACCCAAAAGCCAACACGTTTGGGTACAAATAGACACAACGTTTGAGCACAAACGTTTTGAAATAAAAGGTATTTTCGTTTTTCCCTGGTAAATCAAAGAACGTTTGGGTACACTCTATAAACATGTGATCTACAATAGTGTGGTATACTCTGAGTATAATACTCATATACTTTATCTCCAAACCAATTAATAACAATTAGGTACTTAGTATATTATTTTGATTATTCAATGATTATTATCGTAGTATAATACAAGTGTACAAGACTATGAATTTATACGTAGATAAAACATGCTGTACTTGTTGTCGACTATAATCTGTATTACGCCTGCTTCAATATAATATAATATATATATATATATAATATTTATCTTTGCAAAATTCTTTATTCACTCAGTGTAACTGTGTCTCAGATATATCTTCAATTTCATACTGGACGGTCATGGATAATCGTATTACTGAAGTGTTTGAAACCCGTCGTGGTAAAAAGTGTGTGATTATTGATCGTTTTAAATTCATTGAATTTAGGATAAATAAGGATAGCATCATTTTTCATTGTACTCGTACTAATCGTAAGCGTAACATAACAGAAAAAGTTCCTCAAAATTTAAAATTTGTTATTTCGATTAATGGAGACGGCCATATAATTATATTAATAATGAAGATCTTCAAGAAGAAACCCTTACAAAATAAAAAGTAATATCAGTATTAAAAAAGAAGGCAACTACAAATTTAAATGCGAAACTAAATAAACTCAGACCTCTTCGCGGTGTCTCCTGGGTAACGCTAATAGGCTCTAAAAAATACAATTTTAAAGTTTAAAAGTAAAAAAAGTGTAAATAAATGTGGTATTATTTTAAAAATATTATGTACCCAAACGTTGTATTGAATTTTTGGGTCTGAAAAAAAGTGTACCTAAACGTGTGTTCCCAATCGTTCTGCAAAATCCCAAGTAAAAATATCGTCGAATTTGAAGTTTGATGACGTTGTATCATTACATTTTTAACTTATGTTGTTATTCAATTAATTGATTTATTTCAACTGACAGAAATTGTCTTAAATTAACTAATCATTATAATATTTGGGTCGTGAGCAAAACATTGCTACACTACAATATATATTACATATATATTATTATGTTTATTTAATTCGATCATATACTTTTTACCATCTACAAAGTTAATTTTATACGAAATACTTCAAACCACGTACTTGTGTAGTTCGCGCGTATAATATAATATTATGATAAATTACCGAATGATTCTATGGTTTCAACATGCAATAAAACATGTAGAATAATATGGTTTTATATCGTACTTGTATGACTGTGTACCGCGAAAATATATTTAATCGTATCTACTCCATGAATAATATAATATTACATATACCTGCCTATAATATATATATATATGTATAGAAAAACATTACAAAAGCGTGAAATTAATATATCGTATCTTGTTAAACAACACATAAAATGGCTTTCCTTGACAATAAACTAGACAGATATTGTTATTATTACGGCGTGTATGTGAATAAAAATAATTCCGAAGTAGGTATGGAAATTTATTCCAGTATTTCCGACTATATACTCTGTATTATACAAACGTCGGACATAAGGATATGAATATATGCAGGTTGAACTTTTTTCACGTTATAAGATTTTTCGATTACATCTGTTGAATTTTCTGGTTTGCGTTTACTTTTTGATACACACATGGTGCCGTATGTGCTAATCGTATTTTTATCCGAGGATCGTTATTTATAAACCAATAGGCAATTGAAAAAACGTAGTCCAAGATAATTAAATAATACTGTGTTTTGAGACCTACATTTATTTTAGTTCATTATATTTTTTTTTATATAACTTTGCTGACTAAAATAGTTATTTTCTTATTTCGTACAAATCTGAGTTTGCCAGCCAATTTATGAGACTAATTTATATTAAAATGTATGTTAATTTTTTAAAACTCCAATTACAATTTCCATTTTTAATTCAACTTCCAAATTATAGGGTCAGTTTTAAAGTTTAGGCAAGAGGGGTGTAGTAAATTATATCTATACTAAGTGGAATCATCTTAACTTAAAATGTTGAGTTGCTACTTGATAATGATTAAGGTATTGAATAGGTACTCGAAAAGTACATCGAAATATTCTGCTACTTAATATAAAATTATAAATATATGTTGTTATTTAAAAAAGTAAAAATCTAAAAGATAAGGTTTTTTGCATAAATTTAGTGTTTAACCTACACTTCAAATTATATGACAACATTTTCATTAAAAACAAACAAATATTATGATAAAATTTTTTTCTCGGCCAATTCACCTAAGTTATAACAAATTATGTCTCATACAATGTTTGAATTACTAAAATAATACTGACGACTATGAATATATCAAATACTAATAGTGTTGTTTATTATATTGTCATATTACAATATAAATTAAATTTACAATATAAAAAAATAATATGAGCTGAGAATGTAAAATTCGGTTTTCCCTACATTTTGTTCATCGTACTATTATAACATAGTTGTTATAAATTAATATATTCTATTATTAAATTATTATTTTCTGATCATTTTATTAACAGGTTGAACTTATAATTACATACATTACATAACCCACATAAAATACTAAGAAATAAAAAAATTAATAAGTGAAAAACTAAAATATGCTTTTGTTAAATTGTTTTCAAAACAATAGTGAAAAATAACAGAAATTGATTTCGTTAAAAACCAGATTTTCCGAAAATGTCGTGGTTTTAGTTTTTATTCGTTTTCTGGAAAATTCCGAACATATCCTGTATTATTTCGAACCTTTATTCAATTTACGATCTTTATAGATACACGAACGACGTTTTGGAATAATCTTTTTACTAGATACATTCATACACAAAACGATGATATTCGTTGTAAAACCAATACATTTCTCCGGCTTCTTACATGGTAAAATATATTTAGGGCGTGACCATAGTATTGGGGATTTTAAGTGAAAAAGGATATATTCTGTCGACTTATACCCTTCCGGGGATATACAATTTGTTAAATGTAATGTATATATTAAACTACATATACACACTCACACACAAAAACACACACACATATATATATAATATGTAATTTGATAAAAATTCCATACGTTTTCATAGCACTGTTCATTTTTTCTTCGACATACAAATTTCACATTAAATGTTTAGCTTTCAATGAAATATTATTTAAGTGTTTTTTGGATAAATTAAATTTGACGCAATAAAACTATATTAAATTATACGATTTGCCATTAGAATAATTATTATTTATCGCACTTGAAAAAAAAAATACATTATCAATATGTTTCAGCATTACATCGACGAGAATAACATTATTTTTTTTTCTTAAAAAGATAATACAATACATTTTGACAGGTTTCAGAATAATATATCAGATAGAAATCGATTATGCGTCCACCATGATTTTTCTATATGAAAATGTATTACAAACAGTGGCATCCCAATAGGTCTGTACGTTAGATTAAAATATTGTAACAATTTAATCCTACGTGACCGTGACATAGAAAGTTTGAACGTCAAAACTTCGAATATAACTGAATGCAAAATAAACAGTATGAAATCTTTTGTTAATTTAGAAAAAAATAAAAATAAAAACATTTTCAAGGAGAGAGAGAGAGGAGGGTACAAAGAGCTAGAATAAGACTTGAAATTAAATGTTATATTCATATAATAGGTGCACTTAGAAAATATTCGACACATTGAGAACAGTAAATAATAATTAAATTAAAACATTTCTATATATATATATACTGTTTACAACTGTACATATTATTATAATAGTACACTATATAGTAATTCTTCGTTTTACGTTTAAAAGTTTTTTGTAACTCCACCTAAACTTGTAAGATAGTTTTCAAAAATCTTTAATTTCCATTCAATGTTACATGTAATATTTTATCAATTTTTACTTTTGATAAAGTAACTCAACTATAATTTAACACTTGTTTATTGTTCAATCATTTTCAATTAATATATCGTTTAGCAGAATTATAGTTATTATTATTGCCAAAACTAACAACACGAAAACAATTTTCTCGCCGCTATAAACTATTAATATGTATATAGTATATACCTAATCTGTCTACTCTTCATCATAACACAATCGTAAACAAAGTGCAATAATAATTTAAAACTTCCTATTTATTTTTATTTGTGAGTATGACAATTATATTATTATTCACGAACCAAACATTGCTCATTTAATCTGAGCGTTTGAGTGCTATATTATTTTAATATCAATAAATTTTACAATTTATTCTCATTTCTCGACTATCATATAGAATCGTAAACTACTGTGTATCAGTAAACAAAATTATGTAAGTTAATGGTGATTAATGAATCGCGTTTCCTGATGACATTTATGGTGGCCTTTTAAACTGTAACGTTTATTTATGATTTCTTTTCGTTTTTACACAAATGAAAAGAAGCAAGAAAATTTAAAATTAAAATCACGGGACCGGTTGATTATTATATAATTAGGTTTTAGAAATAAATTATATTATTAATTAAGGTATTTGAATCTGTGGTAAGTCATGCCACCAAAAAAGGTGTAAATTAGTTACGTCCAGCTTATTTTAAAGTGATTTTTAGTACTTGTGTCCTGTATTAAAAATAATTTTCAACAGTCATTAGGATTCATATCATTATTAAAAATAATTCGCTAAATATTATTAATAAATGAAATATAGCATATAGCTGTACATGTTTTTAATTTAAGGTATTTGATTGACATTTCCCGAAAACTTTTTTTTAACTTAATATTAGATAATATATTTACTATACTTATAACATTAAAAATTGTATCATTATCATAGTATTATAATTAATAATTATTAGTTTGATGTCACACATTTATAATAAAAGTTTTAGGAAACAAGATTATTTATCTTTATTTAAAATTGAATTCATTTGCAGCGCAACTATAGTAAAACCCATATCTAACATCTTGGACGTGTCTTTTGTTTGTTTTCGAAGTTTGTGTTGTCTTTCAAAATGTGGGTGTACGAGACAATAATCGCCTAGGTATGTGATACTATACTCGCTTGTAAGGTTCCACTGATGACCCATTCAAAACGTTACAGATATTATTATTTTTAGATATCACATGTTTTTGAAATAGATGTGAAATAATAATCATATTGATTTTACTTTATTTATATGAGTTTAAGGGCAGTTAGCGATTAATAAAGAAACAATAAAACCAGAGGAGTTTCTTAGTTAACGAGAACATCCTAAAGTTAATATTCGCCAAAAGAGTAGGTGAATCAACGAAACTGGCTATACGTTTATTAAGAAACGTTATATGCCAGCTGTTTGCGACGGTCTACTCAGACCAAGTTTCAGTTTCAATATAATATGATTACCCATAGAAAGTTTTTTTTCATAAATACTCGTATACAAAGCTATCACGACACCGAAATAAAATGTTTAGTTACTATAAGCGAACACGAGCACAATAATTATTATTATTATTGCACTCAATGCCGGTAATTATTATATAGGTATACTGCACACATTGTACACATAAAGTTGGTCTAAATGTAAATCGTGATTTTTCGCTTTATGAAACGCTCATGGACGAGTTTTCCTCTATTACAACACTGTTGGCCACACTTTACGCTGCGTTTTTACGACACATAAAATAACGAAAATGGCAGAGTTCGTATTAAATTGCTTCGCGAAATGGATGTACGCAATTTGCACTAGTACAGCAATAAGAAATATTGCCCATTTGCACAATAAACTAAATCTGGTGTTTTGTTTTGTCGGTGGTCGGATGCAGTGTTTCGTTTATGAATATGTTTAGGGCATTTTATGCTTTTGGCTTTTTATTTAAATTATAAAAGTTAGGATTTTCGCAAATATTTCTTTTACAAATTGTTTATTGCTTTATAAACTCGAAAAAGGAATTGGGTTCGAACGGCTAAAACGGATTCAAAATACATAAAGTCACAAAAAGTTTTATCTAGTTTTGCGCTGTGTATATTTTATTAATTTTATTATTACTATTATTATATACATAAAGTTCTTACTGTATTTTTAATCATATAATGCGAAACAAAATTTATTAGCTACTCTCGTCAATGGAGTGTCTCTGAATTATTATTATTTAATGCATTTTAACAATATAATGATTATTATACATTTTAATCAAGGAGAGTTAATTTTGAGACTGTCATATTCCATTCGTTATGACAAAAATATACTGTCATATAATATACCGACAATGTTTTTTTTTTGTCGGCGCTATTTCGATTAATTCAACATGTAGGTATACGAATTATTTTATTTATAATTCATAAAACTCAATAATTACTTCTAGTTTTTATTTTTTTCGGTACGTCATCATATATTTTAAATTATTCAAATCATAATTAATATGTGAGACCAAGATAAATGCCGGGAATGTGGCATGTTTCGAGCCGTATAAATTATTAATAAATGTAAAAATGAAGCCAGAATAAAAACTATATATATACACACAGCAATTTTATGGATATGAAATCATTATTTTTTCGTAGATTATAGTTTGTTTAACAAATTTCATATTCGTACACGACTAAAACTTAATAAAATATCAATTTTTCAAAGAACTTAATAGTTCCAACAACAGTTGTACGTTCACAGCAGACGGCGATAAACAATAATTATTATTTGCCAAACCCTAAAATGTGGCTTGTCAATTAGAAATTATAAGTAAAAGTTTCGAAGATATATTAGGTAAAATAAGTGAAAACGACGTAAATATTCCATTTTTCGCACCTTTTGTAAAGCATTCCGTAGGAATTATAACCAAGAAAAGAACATTCGCGAACGAATTTGAACTTCATTTTGTCGATTTCTAATTTGAAGTCATTAAAAGTTCATCACATAGTTCGTTGCCCGTTGTTTGCGTCATGGGATTCGGAAATCTTGAAAAACCATTTTACACGGCTGTCAATGAAAAATATTTCAACTAAGGTATATTATTCGAGCTGAGAAAATGATGTTTGCTGAATAAAAAAAAGAAGAACAACAACGACCACATGTATGCGTATACCAAAGTGAATAGATGAACAAAGATATTTTAAACGTATTTCTCATGACAGCCCGCTGCAGCAGATACTCTGTCGCAATATTTATGGTGTGCGTTTTACACGAAGTTTTCTTTACACTTTTGAACACTTTATTGCGAATTTAAACCTACTACATACTATAATTTACTTATGTATATGCACATATAGTGATTCACCAAGTATACTTATCCTTTTATTTTCCTTTAATATTTAATTTATTCAAATTTATGATTTCGGAAATTTTTGAAAATCGTATTTTCAAATCTTTCAATGTATACAATTTAAGAAGTTCCCTATAGCAAAACTAACTTTTTTCTCCTTTAAATAAGAACTACCCTTTTTATTATAAATTGTAAAGGAGAACTTTTGAGAATAATGATAGGTATATATGAACCAATAACTACTAGTACATACTTCGGCATTGATTTTTCAAAGTTTTAAAATTCATTATTCAATGATAAAAGTGGTGTGACTAATATGAATAAGCTTGGTATATTCAACATGCGTAGGTACCTACATCAATAATTTTGCTCGACGTTTATTGATTATATATCGCATTATCACGTAGATTCAAACTTCATAATATAATATGTATGTATATATGATTTTTTAATTCAAGCTACGACACGCGATCTATCTAAATAATATTTAAATTATGTGCACAAATATTTGATTAGCGTCGGTCTTATTTAAATAAAAATAACAACTATAAATAAGTATATAACATGTACCTATATTATATGTGATAGAATATTGCTATAAACGTATTCATAACAATGCAGTAATAATAACATGTCTAACTGGAAACGGCACTTAATTAAATTATTTCAACTGCGAAAATATAAGCCGGAAATGTATAAAGTTTTAGGTTTAAAATCGTATGTAGCGTAGTTCAAATAATTAGAAACAATTAAATCGGAAATATGTATCTTTAAAGTGAAAACACAAATGCCTCTTAAGGCTAATAAAATATTTTATCATATTATACTCATACACGATTATAAACATTGAGAAAATATATTATTTCGTATCAATGTAACATTTCACTTTTGTATAAACTGAAATTAAATTATACAAAATACGAATAATGAATAAAATCGTATTTTTTCCATTATAACGTATCGTATTGCTGGTACAGTTATCACAAACAACAGTTATAGAATACTATAATATACGTTTCAATAAACGGAAAATAATCACAAATATATTTTATTATTACCTTCTATGGAATATAATTTAACACATACTATACATTTACTGTTATTATCTATATCTACTAATAATTAGATAATATTTGTAATAGTAGTTATTGAAACCACGGTTGATGATTTGGTAGAATAATGCGTTTCCTTTGATAAGGTAATGAACCGCATAATATCATTTACAGTGAATATTTTAAGACTGGTTTACTGCAAGGTCTAAATAATAGAGTATATTTTGAGCAATCATTACTATATTGTAAACATTATGCGTTCTATTTGTAAGAAGACAATTATTTGGTTTATTTTTATAGAAATTTATATATATTCATAATGTAACTATGCAATATTTTAATGTCACCACTACTTGAAAAAGAATTGTGTTTAATAGTAAAAAATTTTTTTTAACAAAATCGGTTGATTTTCAAGCTATTTTATTTTAACGAATTTTTAGAAATCGTTAGATATGGTGTTATAAGTTACCCTAAAAATAATTGCATTTGAATAGTTTTAAGTATTTTTGAGATCGAATTTGTTACTGTATAAGTTTAATGTCACGTCTATTATTTAAATGATATTGTAATATCTTGATGTGGATTTGATAGTGTTGGTGTAAAATAATAGTTATCAACGGAAAATAAACCGATTGATATTAATGATTTCACGAAAGTTTATTGATTGATAAATATTGAAATATATTAAGATCAATTTTTGACAATCACAACGTTTATGGACGACTATCGTTGATTAGACTAAAAATAGTTTTAAATATTATTCATATAAAAATGAATTGATCTGATTGATTTGTTTTCGTTTGTACCAATGTTAAAAATTGTATGTGCTTAATTAGCAAGCCATATTTTAGAAAACTATATATATATATATATATAGTATATACTATATACAAGAATATAGTGTAATACCGTAGTATTAGTGAATATTTAATACAATTTTTAGGGGCATTGACAATCAAAATTAAGTTTTAACCTTCTACTTACTGTCTAAATTTTACTCTTAACATTTATATATATATGTATAGTTAAAAATACTCGTGTGTATAGCTATACAAAATATAAATGATGTAATAAAATAAAAATAATAAAAGAAGTTATAATATGTTTATTGGTATGTTTTAAGTCTATAAATATAATAAATCTTGTAAAGGACGGACTAACCTTTTGAGAAGTGAGCTTAAAATATCCTGAAGAGTCTTAAGAGCTCCGCAAGCCTCCATCTCAAAAATAAAAAAAAATCCTCATATGGTGTAAGTATGGTTATAATGTGCCTAGTATTATTGGAGTAAAACATTTTGGCGGTGTAATTTGATAATAACACGTCGTGTATAACGTTGAAACAAATACTACCGATCATAGTAGGGGTAATGACAGCCGTAGGCGGTTTTCATTTTGGTCTTCTTCGAAATGTATAACGTTTATTGAAAAGCAGCTTAAATTGAGGTATTAGGGGCTGGTAATAATCGCATTTCGTGTAAGAGGTCCTTATCCGGTGCCAAATGCGGTCAAATGGGACAATTCCAAGTACACAGAATTACAAAATATAAAATAAATTGATAAAACTCTTAAAAAATATATACAATTAGGTTGATTTGTTAAATACATCTTATTTGTAGTGGCTTACAACAGTTACTTCATTACTCCACCACACAAAAAAAAGCATATGTACTAAACGGATTAACCATATGTGAGAATTAAACGAATGTTTAATCAAAGATATAACTATGGAATATGGAGATAACAATAAATACACGATTTATTAATAGAAATTTAAACATACACAACGCAAGTGCTAGTTTTTTTAATTTAAGCTGAAGTCTGAAATTTGGCTATTCATATAGAATTCAAATTTACAGAAAAATTTTAATATATTTTTATCTTAAAAATAATATTGCCAACTTTACTAGATATTGTGTTTCTTAATAGTCGAATAAATCGATTTGTTAAACGGCTCCAATGTAATGAACAAATGCCACTATCCATCATAAAACTTGTCGACGGGAAACCAACGTTATTTTTTCTCATTTAAAATGAGTCTTAAAATATTTGAAGAAAAAATGTAATTAAAAATAGTCGTCGTGACAATGGGAGTTCAAAAAAGTTAAAGGGCAAAAAAGCTATTCAAAAGCTAATGAAAAAAATGTCAAGACTCCTGTTCGAAACCATAAGTAAATAAATGCAACCATTCCCCATCGAGTATTGTTAAACTCTGAACATGTTTTCACAATTTGACATCGTTTTTCGTAGAAAGTTTAATCAAGAAACTCTTAAAAATATATGTATTTATTTATAAGAACGATAGTCACACTTTTAACGTGTTGAGGAACTGTTAGTTTCGAGTTGTCTATGATATTGATTAAAAATAAAAATCAGACTATTTACAATATGTTATACATATATACATAGATTTTACAAAAATATATCAATATGGTTAAGTTTAATTTACAAATTCAAAGTTAAATATGTATAATAAGTTATTATTAATAACGCTATAGAAGATGAAACACACATAATTAATTAATTGCAAATATGTTGTTAATACGGCTAAATAAAATTTATTAAGTTACAAAATAATATTAATAATATAAGTACAATCCTACGCATGGTTCCATAGTTAGTTTAATTAAACAGGATCGGACAATATATCACGCTTTATTCTAGTTTTTCACCAAAGCTTGTTTATATTATAATAATATCACGACAAACGGACGAAAGTAAGTTGGTTTAAAACACGAAAAACGTAGACATCGAAGAAAATTACAAAGATAGTAAGTTGGTCGAAAGAGGTGTTTAACTAACTACCATTTGAACATTCTGAACAAAACTATAATATAATCCGAAAGTACGAAAAAGTTTCAGTGGCACGCGTTTCCAGTGGAAATTTGAAGTCAAAAATCTTAATAGAAAACGTATAGGTTTTTTTCGATTAAGATTCAATATAAGCATCATTTTAAATTGGATTTTAAGAAAAATAGTGTAATAAGTACCTACAGGTTTATCGTAACAGTGGCCATCATCATGTATAGGTCAGCGTTGGTAGGTAGGTAAGTATTAGTGCATTACATGAGTATTGTAAGCAATCGACGTTTTAACTCGTTTCTCGTTTATATTTGCCGAAAACGAGTCAAGTTTGCGTAATACATCGTAAGGTCAGTAATACATGGTCCTAAGTGTTTCGATCTTCGTATACACACATAATGCTTTTAAAAGTATTGTACCGCATTAATCAAACAACGTTACAGACCGTATATATACGCTTATACGGGCAGAACGTATATAGTAATAAATTGGCCGATCAGCGGTTCTTATATAGATTATCACGCAGGTTATGTTGTATTAAAACTCACGGACATTACTTCGGCAACTAGCCAAATCAGCGAACTATATATTATAATATATTATTTGATTCTTATAATAAAGTAATCTATTAGTATAACTTTTTATTTGTTTTAACTATAAAATTGTTCATACTAATATTTTATTACAACAACGTAAACAACATTTGCGGTAAACCTTACCGGATAAGGTTCCTAAACTTCAATTTATTTATAATATTTATTGTTTTTGTGTAAAGTTGTTTAGAGACTATTTTCACTTAAAACTGTAACAACCAAGCAAAAAAATATGAAAATAAGCACAGAAATATCGATAATGATCTAAAAAAAAAAAGGGTCTTACTCTATGGAATTTTTATTTTATATTTGTATTATATCACTTATATTGCAATCAGATATTTTCATACAAACAAAATCATAAACAATTGTAATATTATAATGACTATTAAATTCTATTAATATATCATAGGTTTTCCATGCTTATCGCGGGAAAGCACACGGTTTTAGTATAATAGTGGTTTAAATTTTAAAATTACTTTTTTTACGAACAATTGTTTTTGCATAATATTGTAACATTATTATTTAATGACTAGGTCCTGAGAAACTAGGTAAATAATGAAAATAAAAATATTGATAAAACCTTAAAATATCCACAATATATATAGATTAATTATATTATAGGATTTTTATTTAATCATGATATTGATTTAACTACACGAAAATAGTCTCTAACTCGTTTTTTTGTAATTATTACATTTTACGGGTTTATATTATGCATCTATGTTACCTAATCCAACATTGCGCAGGTTATGGGAAAATTAAAATTATGTGTATCCTTATGATATGCAAGTTTATTGCGTATTTATACGAAATTGTCCTATGAATTTTAATAGGAGACCTCCTGATAAATTTGATTTAATTTTTGAATAACAAATGAGTGGTTGTAAATATTCAACGTTTTTGTCGCTCATTAGTCTTCCAAATATGACATACACTTCAGTGAATCATCGACCTTCCTCACTTCTGTTTCTATCACGCTGCCACAAACTGTTACCCATCGTTACATTTAATCTGACCTAACCTGTACCAGTTATGATAACGCTTGAGTACCTTCAAGTACGTGAATCATTTGAACAAGATATCTATCGATCTATGATACACGTGCATTGTTTTGGACATATCCACCACAATACAGCCTATATAGCTATTCTCTCTCTGATTCATCGTTAGAAATTCGCTTAAAATACGATTTTTGAAACACGTAATATATATATAATAAAACCACGTCACCGAGATGAGGAAAAGGGCTTATGTTACTTTTTTTATGTAAGCGGAAACAAGAATGATATCTAGCGTCCGTTTTGATTAAGACTGATGTGCCGCTAACGGAGCGGGAAAGGATAAAACCAAATGTCTCTGGGCTTCTACCACGCGGTAGGACGTCAGGTAATGCAACCAATAAACTTGAAAAATGACATCGTTTTCGAAACCATGTCTTGACGATGATAGGACGATTTAACGGTTGGAACGGATCTATTTCCATGGCTGGGAAAATTTTTCCTGGCGTGCAAACGCCTATTGTTCTTCTCGAAAAGATGAAAACAATAAAATATACTTACAAACATTCACATATAAATATCACCACTTGCATACTTTTATATGAATACACAAACTTCTGTTTTTATTTGATAAAAATACAATAAATTTACCGACATTTGATTTTTAAATCAATCGAAATGATTATTAAGTTAATTAGGTTGTTCGAAGGGTACATGGTATCGCAATACACGACAGTTCAATTACAAGGACCCTAATGTATATAACCCACCTTTCAAACCAATACAAAGTACATACCTATCTAATAAGACAAGTTGATACTTCTAACCCTGCAGGCACTATAAGACACTATATTCCTGTATAGACATTGAACATAAACTTTGCGCACTACCTTTCCTTCCAATCAAGTGAATTATTAATTAAAACTGGTGATTTATTAATGTAGCTTTGACTGCTAATCTAAATATTATTATACGACCAGGTGCTCCATTATATAAGCCTTTCATTTCTAAGCTGTTATTAATATTATAGCTACACGCTAAAACACATTTCAATTATGTAAATTGTTAAATTTGTTTTTTCTATGATTAACCAACAGCAAAATACATAATATTTACTTTGATATTTTTTTTTCTTTTATGTTTATAAAATAAATAAATGTATTAACACTTGCACGGGATTATCAATAATATTATTACATCTATCATTTAAATATTATTACCAACAGTTTGTAATGCACCTAACAAATGCTTTCAGCGATAATGCATTATTCCTTGCTTTATATGATGTAAGCCTATGAAAAACGCTTCTGTTATAATATTTAATTTTGTATTCAAAAAATAAAAAAAATTGTAAAACTATTCAAAGCAATACAAACGTAACATAATGTATAGTATTAAAAGTAATATTTTACTTTTTTTGCTTTGAAAATAGTTTAATGTATAATATTGGGTATAAGAATTTTTCGAAATACATCCAATCTATAAGACTAAGTATTGAAACTAAGCCAAAATTATTTTTAAATAAACGTGTTAAATGGATCGGCAATTGAAGAGATGGTTTTTTTTAATCATTATCACCATTATGTGTCAATAGAGTTGGAAAATTGTATATTACAAAAACGTTTGGTCAACTGACACCTGCATTGTATTAATCGGGTAAACGTCTACATGGATGATGAATGAATGAGAAATATACACAATGGAAATTTTATACAAATACATATACTTATATACACCCATCATTTTTCATGCGAACGAAAATAAAACATTGGTGGCAACAAATTGACAGAGTAGTTAACTATATATGGGCGCGCGCGTATTGTAGCGGCAATAAAATCGCATCTATCACAAGACGGCTAGAGTCGCTCAGTTGAAAACGTTGTTGGAAAGACTTTCATTTATATATTTGATAACGAAAATTGATAACGTTTTATTTGGCTTCCTATTTTGTACAGTATTTGCAGACGGTTTGCCCATATAACCATAACTAACTGCGGCAGCGATGGTTGCAGGGGGGGGGGGATTCGATCCATAGTCGGTTCACGTGTGTTGTTTGCGTGTTCATAAGTTCGTGTGTGTTTATTTTGCTACCATGGCTATGGTCTCACTCTTGACAAGCACGATCCATATTATAAAATTGTCAAACATATTTCTCTACAATTGCCAATCACTGTTGCTTCGCCATAAACGTACAACCTTTGTTCCTTTAAATTCACCATTTTTAATTAAGACGTTTTTCAAAAGACTTATTTTATCACCGCGCAATTCATCAAAAATAATTTGATAACGAAACTAATTGATCCTTAACTACTTTTTTTTAGTAATTATTCACTCGAAAACTTTTTGGACAATAAATGACATATTTAGCGTTATGTTACTATAGTTTATACATAAATAAAAAATAGTAAATATATTTATGTATACAATTTCATTATTATATATGCGATGTGACTATTTACATATTAACATTTTTTTTCCTAATTATTATTGATGAAAATTATATTATTTTGTTATAGTAGTTATTATGAATTTGATTTTAAACGAAAAAATATAATAATTAACTTTGAGATTTAAAATACAAATATTTAATAAATGTATACATAACAATTATTCAGATACCAATATTATTCATTACATTTAAATAACAAAAATTTAATTCACCCATTCTATAATGATTTAAATTATATCTGTCAACTGTAAATATGTTATATACAATGAAAATCATATAAATAAAATTTAAGATTTTGAAAGGAGCGATAATTCAACTAGCTTAACATATTCTAAAGGCAATATATAGAACATATTTACAATGTACGTTTAAGTCGATAACAGAGATCCAAAAAATATAAAGTATCACTTAATTTTTTTTTATAAAAATTGTAAGTACCTACTTTAGAAGTTTTACGGTTTAAAACTTTGGATAGATATAAATAGATTGATAAAATATTTAAAAGTGGAAAATATAACTAGTGGCATGTTTAGCAAAACTACTTTTAAATAAATTCATTTTGATGTAATTTAGAAAATAATAACCATTTATTGTAGAATTCATATTTTTTTAACAGATGGATTTATAAATATATTTTATTTATTTTTTATCTTATTTTAAAGCTATAATATAATAATATACGCTTCATAATAATATAATAAAATACAATAATATACGACCACTTATTTTAATTAGAAATAATAATTACAAAAAAAAAAAAGAAAGAATTTAATCAACTGCAAACAGAATTTACATAAACAATAATTAAGCTTCAATTTTTCCATCAAAAGAGCTTGTATATCATCATGTGAAATTTAATTTATTTTAAATTACTTAAGATAAAACAACTCTAATAGCTGTTATAATTGTTTAGGTTTAGACTTTTATTTTTACATACAAATCAAGGTTTTTTTTTAAACGATGTACATATCACTTAATTATTTTACATAATACGCATATTGTAGTTTGTAATTAGGTATATAATAAAACTAACTATTTCAAACTAACTTGTTTTAATATTGTATTTGTATTTTATAAAATTAATACGGCATGATTTGAAGACTGAATTGAACTTTAACTATTTAAACGAGGAGTTATTCCAAAAGGCATTATATGCATTATAAGTTTATTATACTTAATAAGAGTATCACATAAAAAAAATTAATTAATTAAATTTAAATGAGTAAGGTTTTTGGGTAAAATTAAATTAGATTCATTTTATAACCAAAAACATAGACGCCTACTTTAACTAAAAAATAAATGTTAAGTAATTTAATTGGGTGCAGACAAAATGACACTTAAATGAACTGTCTTATCTTTTTATACTTTAAGAAACACATTTTTAAGAAAAGAAAGCCCAGTTCTTATAATTAAATATAATAGTTTTTTTTTTATGTAGTTTATCTATAATTTTAAAATTAATTTGGCAAGTATAAAAAGTTAATAACACCGAATTACCTGATATTATATTATACTCTTTTGACAACGAATAAAAACTTACTTACTGTTTATTGCTAGTCGACA
The DNA here is from genome assembly GCF_003676215.2 of Rhopalosiphum maidis. NCBI lineage: Eukaryota > Metazoa > Arthropoda > Insecta > Hemiptera > Aphididae > Rhopalosiphum > Rhopalosiphum maidis. The sequence continues at coordinate 54,613,597 of NC_040878.1, forward strand.
ACAGTAATATGAAATGTAACATTCAATTACCGGTTTAATTATTGTTACCTTAGCATCAGTCGAATATTAATATTACGATAACACGTGAAAATTGTCTACAGTTATAAATACTATTAATATAATTATTTGGTCACTAATAATTTTTCAATTACATTTTGACGAAGAAATGTACCAATTAATCGTCTTGTACTATACTAAAGGTATTTCCTTTTGTCATAATATTATTCACTCGTCTGTTGACCGTTATAAGTAATAAGTAGAGCAAGGACTTCAGTGTACTAAAAATTCATTAAATATGCAGTTAAATATATCCTAAATAAATTACTCGCCTATATATATATTACAGTTAATACAATTATATTTTTACTTTAAGCATTTTCTTTAATAAATTTTAATTATTTTATTTTATTCAATTTTCTATGTATTTATATGTATAAAAAATAATAATACAGCCATACAGATCAAATTTAATCTACTCACTGACCATTATGAAAATAATTTGTCTCTATCGTTTTTACGATAAATTCACAGTTTAATATAGTTATTGATCTTGATTCATGAAAAATATTTACCGAGGTGCTTGATTTTTGATAAACTATCAAAATATGCACTAAACTTAAAACATACTCTAATAATTTAAAATTATGTCCTTTAATTCGAAAAATGTTAAAATATGCAAAATTATTCACTAAAAATGTTGAATATTGGATCACAAAAGTTGTGAAATGTTTTGTCTACTTACTAAGCATATAATAAAATTAACCAGAAAAAAAATATACAAATGCATGTAAGCCGTTGCTTTAATGATAAGTCATAACTATAAACACCTATAATTTAATATATAATATTTATTATACTTGTTTTGTATAATTAATAATTATTTTACAGTAAAATAACCGTTAAACAATACCATACAGCTACGCATAGGGGTAATTAAAGATGACTTTGAAAATACATATTACTTCCCTGCCTAGAATTGCATTTCATCTAAATTATATATATTGTATAAATGAATAATACATCACAATAATAGTATGTGTTCAGTGTTGCAATTTGATAAACAAAAAAAATAACAGCTGTAATTCTTAGTATTACCATAATTTACATTTTATTTGTGTTTAGCCGACTTGTATAGTTGTTATAAAAAAAATGTATAAAAATATATAATAATGTATATATAACTAAAAATAATTTTATTCAAAAAAATATTAAAACTTTATGACTTATTTTTTCAACTTCTAAATTTAATATTAAACATCCGATATATTATCTTTAACTTATGTTACATTACGACTAAAATGAACCAAGATAAATTTTTATTACTCAGTTATTCTCAACATTGAAAAAGAAACATTTGATAACGTAAACGGACTATTTGTATTGGAAATATACATCAAACACAATTATTTAATGATTTACGATAATAAATAGTATATAATTATTAGCTACACGCGTTGACTTAATTTATCTCAGAATGAATGTTCGATTTTTTATTATTTGTATTTTGGAAGTTTGGAAGTATATATTTTTGTCAGTTTATTATAATATTATCATTGGGCGTTAAGATTAATTGTAGGAGTGAGGCTTCCGACATAATATTTTATCACCCCACACACTATATTGCCCTAATTATAATTCGCACACGCACTTCTACACGCGTGGTATGCGCAGACGTTCGACGGACGTTTGGCCAAAAACGCCCTGCGTGGCACTGCTGCACAGAATTCTGATGCATTTTATTATAATATTATAATATGTATATTATAATATATACATAATATATGTACGCAGCGGTCGGCCCGGTGGTAATAACATACGACGCCGAAACAGTATGCGGTCGTCCGCGACGTTTACACAATATTATTACAACGAATCGTAGCGTTTTGCGTGCGCCTTTAAATTATTCGACAAACGGTCGCACCACCACCACCTTGCCATAGTGGGTAGGCCCGCGAATTGTAAAATAATATTTGAATACAATATTGCATAAAATAACGACAACGGATCGAAAATGGTGTAGGTAAAACAATGTAAATCCTAACACCACCGCAGCTGGGTACACGCAATATGGGACGGCGGCTGAGTGGTAGACTTAGGGATTCTCATACGCCATCGCACTACGCCCCTAGTGTGACGAAACGTGATCGGCGAGATAGAATCTTTTGAGTTTTGATTCGAAGCCCTCGTGAATGTGTCAAAACAGTGACACAAGGCTGTCCCGATGGGAAGAGAGTCGCAGTTATTAAACTGTATGGACGTTCGATATATCTACTACATCGTATTATTACAATTTTACGTACCTACGTCATCATCATCATTGTTATTATTATTATTATTATTATTATTACTGTGCTCTAATAGCATTTTGACACTGTAATAATATACCTATCGTATTTTAAGAGAAACTCGTATGGGCCTAGTGTATATATTTTTAACGATGCCGGATCGCGAGTCCGAAAGTATGTTTTCACGTTGCGAGTAGGCGTATTAGGTACATGTATTACGCGTATATAGAGTGGACTCTATCTGTCGAGTTAGTGTAAATGTGTATACGAATTGTTAGAAATAATATATATATATATGTATTAGATTTATGGTGAAAATGTAGATGGATGTCCAGACGCACTTAAGGCGTCTTGCATGGCGTTGACCGACTCACGATAAAGCCGTAAAAACTTTTCAGCGGCAGACTGACTGACGTGTGTGTGTGCACGCTCGTGCTTGCGAGAGTATTACATCCTTTACGCCAATATAATAATATAACAAGTCCTACACTTAAGTTTATGACGTCCGCACCAGACGTCATATTCGCACACACATGTACATACATACATATATACATATAAAAGCGTACCTAACCATAAATCTATGTGTGTGTGTGTGTGTGTGTCTGTGTCTGTGTCTGTATACGTAACCACGTATATAATACAAACGCGTACTTGCACGTACGACATTGTGCGTTCAGTATACCACAAGAAGGTCGTGATTTAATTAAATCCGAACGATAGGTGATGATATACGACGTTATCGTGCGCGATAACCAATATCATACACGATATCGCCATAGTAAAGTGTAAATGACTGCGTAGGTAGACTTAATCGAGAAAATATAAAATATAAATAAAGGGCTTATGCAATTTTTCATACCAAAAGTTTTCCAAGCGTCTCTTAAATATGAGATTAAATAATAAATTAATAACTGTAGCATTTTTCATAGCATAGAATATAAATAATACGAGTAGAATATTTTTTTTATACAAGTGGTAAATACGATCATTTGACTGGAAAAAAATTAATCATTTTCTAGGAACTACTTGCGATGGTGAAATCAACTTGCTATTATTTCAAACAAAATACGTAAAAAAAAATTCATTATGTCACGATATATATGGCTATACAACATAATATTGTGTTGTAGTAATGATATAATATTTTTAAAAAAGAAATATAAGTGTATTGATACAAAATCGAACATTAAAAAATTGTTACATAGGTATATTATCGTTTGATATACCGGCAATGCATTTCGACCCGTATCTGACTCAGACTTCGAGACCAGTAGGTATTTACGAGCTATACTACTACGCATATCGATATACGTGTCAAAGTTTTCTTTTAGAAAATCAACAATATCTATTATATTATGCAGTATTTTAATAACGTTTATTTCATGTGAAGCGAGCAAAAAAATGCATTGTATTCAGGCATTTTAAAATACCGACACCTCCCCCCCCCTACTACCCTTTTGCTCGATTTCCAAAAATGACCCCGTGTGTCTATTACTATTAAACGCCGAAATATATCACATTTTATTATTATCATGATGTCGGAGACTTACTAGCGTCATGGTGTGCCTGAACCGCATCATTTGTTCAGGCCGATGATTTTGCTGTTTCATTATTCTAGACATGCGTTCAATTCGCTGTTGGCTAGTCATTTCGACGGTCCGATATTGCGGCGGTTGTTTGCAGGCCGGGCGGGTGCCCCCAAGTTCGGAGGCGTATCGGCGCGTCTGCTGCTGCTGTTGTTGCTGCATATGTTGATGGCTGTGCTCCAGTTGCAGTTTCTGTTGGTGTTGCGTCTGTTGCAACTGCTTCTGCTGCAAGTCGATCCGGGACCGGTGGTGGTAAGGTACGGATGCCGCTATCTCCGCAGCAGCAGTCATCATCGACTCTTCAGATGCGGTACCGTGATGCTGCCGGCAGAACACAGTAGATAGAGGCACGGCCCGGGCCACTAGGTTTTCAGCCGAGCCCACGGATGAGTCATCGTAGAACCGTTTCAAGTTCATCAGGTCACCGAAGCTGCCAGTCGAACCTTAGGCACACAATACAACACCCGATCTGTTTTTCATACACATGCGGCAACGACCACGACGTTGGCACGTCGTGACGTTACGCTGCAATCTATCTGTCAACAACGGCTTTTGCGCCATTTTTTTAAATTTCTTATTCGGGGCATTTACGAACTGCGTGTGAAACTCCGCTCGACTCCACGTCGTTACCCTAATATAATATATCGCGGAATGGTCGTGATTATTCTGAGTAAATCGCCCAGTGTTCGTTTAGTTTTTATTCTGTTTAACGGAAATATAATAATGTCGTATAAAAAAGCGTATTCCGGATTTATACACAATCAATATAACAAAACCTAGTCACGCGAATGGGGCGGATCATATATGATTAAGAAAACAATTCGCCAATAATTTTATATTTTTATTATTATTGTTTAAAAACGTTTTTATTTATTTAAGTTTAGTATTACTACTACCGTTTGAATGTGGATTACATATTATTTATTATTGAACAGCTGCCGTACCGGCCAATTTTTACGCATTGTTCTTTACGCGTTTTGCATAGTCTTATATATGTGCACGTACGCATTCGCTTACTTAGCGCTGTGGATTTAACTCCAAACGAGACGTACCAACCGCTTCCCGAAAGTCTTATGTAAAAAATGCAATCAATAACGGAAACACTCGACTCCGGTACACTTGTTCTCTCACACGACACCTGAAAGAAATCCTGACTACGATTTTTTTATTGTGTAAAGGGAAATCTCGAGAATGATTCAACTAACGAAAACAGTATAATTGATATAGATATACGACATATGTTTGGTGACTGACTACGATTGAAATATTTTGAAAAAATACAAAACTGAAAACACGCATACAAGTAAATAATATAGTTTAAAAATATAATCAAATTTGTTGTAAGAAATATATCATCGTATTCGTAAACTAATCAAATTTAGTTAACAGAAAATAATGTACTTACTAGGTACCTATATATATATATTTGATGAATATGGTATACTATGATTTAATGACGTTTTTTGACCATTTTCCCGTTAACCTTCCTCAGTGTACTGATGTATTCACATTACTCGTTTTACTATTTTTCTAAATTTCTATATATATTTAACATTGTTGTTTAATTGATTTGATGGATAATAAATTATAACTGTTTAGGCGTGTACACGGTACATTACTTGAATGAATAAATTTATCAACAGTCTAGTTAAATAACGTAGTAATGCGCATTTATTATTCATTACAGGACACTGCTGCAAGCTTATTAAATCGATTTTCAAAAGAAGTATACCAGCGGATCATAGAACATAGTAATTTATAAATTTGTTTGAAAAGCCAACGATTTTATTGAAAGTGGTTATAAATTACTTTTATACATAGTATACGTCATCTAAAAGTTGTTAAGGACGAACAAAGTTTGAGTGCAAGCCAAGTTCTAACCAAGGCGACCTACGGATTCCTCAAGTATATGTACTCTTAGAATGTAGACATATCCGTTACGCATATATAATTATATGTACCCTTAACGCGCGCGTTTCCGAGAACTCCGTCACTCAAACGCCCTCTACTCTAGCGCTAGATCAGTATAACCACGATTTTCCGGTGGGAGGAAACAACCCAGCAAAATACGCGACACGACGGAATCGACCGGAACGACACAACAGCCGCGCGGGTTCGGGTCAGAATATAATGAAACTATGCGATTTTGTACCTGCCAGCGAGTCCGATCTCTTCAGGTCCGTCAGACTCGAGCCTCGCCTCATTCTGTTCCTGGTTAGGGAGACGGGTGGTCTTTCCGCTGCCGCGGAAGCTGTTACAGTGGCGTTTGCCACCGACTTTTCCAAGTTCCCGGTCTTGGCCAACGACGACGAGTCCGACTTGGATATGGTGCGCCGGGAGCCGATGATCATCGGAAACACGGCCGTCAACTTAATACGTCTGTTAGACAAGAATCCCCCGCCACCGCCGCCACAGTTCCCCGGGCCGGTTCCTCCGCCCGCCGGCGGATCCATAATCGGATCGTCGTCAAAACCGCATATACCGTCGGCACAGCGATCGTAGATTGTGTTCACAGCGAAAGCTGCACTCAGGTACGCACACACGTCACGTCACACTTTAAACGCAAAACGATATCGTTTGTCGTCGTTATCGTAGTCGTAGTCGTAGTGACTAGTGGTGGTGGTCGTCGTCGTGGTCGTCCGGTACTCACAGTAGTGCCACTATATTGTATTCGAGTTCAGTGTTCGGCGTGTGCATGTATATTATATGTGTTGCGGACACGGGAGAAAAAAACCGAAAAAATATACACACAAAAATACCGGACGGTGGGAGGTCGTTATCACACGCTGTGCCGGCGGACATGGCCTTTCAATTATCTCGTGTATACCGCATGCTGCGGATGATAACGCCCCCAAGGTCTACGCTTTTAGCGGGATTCTATTTAAATCAATTAAAAAAACCCTAATTTGTCGACACCGTTCGACGCGTTCTATGCATTCGTGTGTTTTTGCCTACATGCGCGAAAAATAGTAATTATGTGTATTATATATTATTATAATAAAATTATATACTCGACGTCGAGTCGGATCGCTGTAATATGGCATCTTGGTTGTATAATATTGTTAAATTAACAGTTCTGTGGTTCGGCTCAGCGCGAGGTTATCCAGTGAATCGCTCTGACCAAGTAGTTTGTAACCTTTGCGGCGTTATTTCTGTACAGAGCAGGAAGACCCGTATACAGTAACGATAGTTAGATATAGTATAAAAAAAATCCGTAGAAAACGTATATATTTCCCTATAGATGAGGTACAGTTGACATCTGCTAAAATATTATCAATGGGTAACGGTAAATCGACAAGAAACAAAAAAAATCTTTCTAACATCAAAAATGAAACATGCAAAGATATAATGAACGAGCAAAATGTCATGAAATACATTTTCAAACAAACTGAGCATAAGCTAATATTTATTTGTATAAATATGTTTCTTTTAGATAAAATAAATTAAAAAGATAAATTATATGTATAATAAAAGTAATTGTTTTGTGTATTAACTTATGTAAAATGTGCTGATATACATTCAACATTATAAATCAAAAATGTATGCTGCTGATGTACCTACATCAATATCAACAATGGAATATGCAATTTTAAAATGAGATGATATACTTACTAACAAAATATTTAATACATCAAATCTAATACTATATTTTTAAATAATAATTGACAAGAGATGAAATATCAAAACCTAATCAAATTTTTAATAGAAATTTGTAATATTTTGGAATTCGGAATATTATAGGTTACATTATTTTAACCAATATTTTATTTCTTTAAAAATTTACTTTTACACTTATCACTTATGTCAAACAATCAAATAAAACGTATCAAATTATAATTATAATCGATGAAAAACTTAAAAATGCATCCAATAAAAATTTAATAACAACATATGTTTAGAACTACACGATTTCTGTACGAATAGAAAACACCACTCATTACACTAATCATAATATGCCAACTATATACAATAACCAAATGACACCCGGTATTAATTAATAACACGTTTTCGGACATTCGTGTTCAACAATAGTAGTCTCATGCAATGTCAGGCCATAGACTGTTCGCGCAACAAAACAAACCATTGGACCAGCAAAATGTTTTGTTTTCATTTATAGATATGATAAACGTTATATGTTCGGATATGCTTATAGTTATTAAATATTCAAAATTTTCATTATGCTTTGTGACGTTTGTGAAATTATTGCGATGACGGTTAATGAGAAAAAACTCACATCCGATATGAGCTAAATGAACAAATTGTAATGTGTTATTGAAATCAACCAATGCTGATTTCAAAACCACTCTCCATGGTACATCCTTTCACAGTAACTATATGTGTAATGAAAAACAAGTAGATTTCTCGGAAGTATTATTAAAAGTATTACCTACTATCTATTGTCTAACATGAAAGTTTAAAAATATTTCTGTTACCTTATAGTGGCTTGTATCCTCTCATAAATATTTTCATTGCATATTTGCATCTTATTTCAAATATTTTATACCTGTTTATGTTCACTTTTCATATAACTTTAAGTTTTAAGTGCATTTATTCGTATGTGTACAACAGTATGGTATATTTCATAATATAAATAAAACATTTTATTTTATAATATAGACGTAACTAAATAGACGAACAAGGAAAAGTATAATATTTGACTAGCGTGCATAAATGCATAATAATTAAAGACTATATTTTAAAAACCTAAACAGAGTAACATATAAATAGCTGTAACTTTTAATGTATCTTGTATTCCTTAGTAATAAGGTACTAAACAATTCAATTTAATTACTGACAATTTCCCGAATTCATCCATCAGAAGTTATTTTTTTATATATATAGCTTCGAAAACTAATATTGAACGTAAAAGTAATTATAGCGCGGTCAAATCGTATTCTGTGAACCATTTTATATTTTTTCTCCGGCCAATTTATCAAAGAACCACAAAACTTACAACTAGTGAAAATTAAATTTGTCATGTGTGTTATTATTACTCTTATTATATTAGAATTAAATAAAAAAATTAATAACATTTCACAATATTCTTTATTGCTTGATTACTATTTGAACTAAATGTTTTTTTTACATTCAAGGAGCATAGTGGCATATCAATATTTTCGCAATATCAATACCAATATAGAGGTACCTAAGTAATCGATAAGCAATGTGGTCTGTTTCGTAGTTTTATATAAAAAATAAAAAATTATAACTGTACGGACCTTACTTTTACGTTCACTTTAGATCGAATACACAAAAATAAAATAATAACAAATACTTTAATAAAAACAAGTCTTTGCCTATAATATACCTATATAATATTGAGTAATATATATATGGTAATTGAAACTACCGTTCAGCGCGGCCGTTTCTAAATAATAATCCTACATTTTCTATTGATAATATCACCGCACCGAATTCTCACCAACGTATAACACTTCCTAAATAAAGCCTATAGTTTATAATAATATTCATATATTACATATTCATGAGTAGGTATTATCATCGAATATAAAGTACTAGTAAATATTCTTAATATAGTATATTTTTACTCAACGACATTACATACTATAGGCTCGTGAATTGATAGCCTACACATTACTCGTATAACAAAATAATAATAATAATAATATATTATGTAGGTAACTATGTGTTTTAACATTTTGTCGCGTGCGCGTATTTAAATACAAGGATGGTCAGAACCCAACGTTGTAACGGTTAAGGTCAACCACTCGTCTAGCCCGCATTTCCATTATACATTTCCGCACACACACATAGGTACCCTGTACAAAAATTGCCATTCGTTCCATACACATGATACTATATGTGTGCGTACGCTACTGTGGGCCCCCTCGTATTTAGTTTCGTTTTGTTTTGTTTTTTTTTTTTTTTATCATTTAATACGACCCAATTCGAGAAACTGTAAACGTGATATTTAAATGATATATACACTGGGGCCCAGTTGTCATTGTACATGAAAATATTTTACGATTATATTATTATATTTTATAATATTATGACATACCGTATGCACTTCTCGCCGTACGTGTATCGTGTTAGTATCATTACGTATATTCGTTTCAACGCCGCCACGCGCCGCCGGAAAGATATATTTTAATGCGCCATATTTAATTCAAAAATGTCTAAGACATTGCCCAGTGTATAATATTATTTAATAATATACACGCGCACCACACATAATAAATAGCGAAGCGTGTGCAGGAAAACGTTCAGTTTTCCCTTCCCAAACGGGTCAAGTGCTCGAAATGATTTCCGGATGGTTAAACGCATAAACCCGCGCGCCGCCCACACCGCCGCCATCGCGGGCAAACGAAACGAAATGCGCGCGACCAAATTTCAACGAAATTGATCTCCACAAACATAAATCTAGAAAGTTTAATCATAGTTCTTCTGCGTGAAGCTTGCAACGAATTTATATGATTATTATTCGCGTTTGACCAGAAAAGCGCACACTTGGAAAATATTCCGTAACCGCACGTTTATTTGATATGATAACATACTTTACGTTATAACTTATAATTAGCCTATAATTATAATCTACAAATAATAAAATTATAATATGTTATTTGTATTTATTATCACGGCGCGCATGATAGGATATCGTATTTTTTCTTCGATCCACTAGTCACGCTACTATATAAGTGGTCCCATCTTTTATTATTTTATCATCAATATTAATAGTCTATAAAGCCGATTGCTTCATTAACCCAGTTCCGTTCATTAACGTTTGTACTAATTTCTATGTCCTATAATGATTCAACTAAATGACCATAATTCTAATACATAATATATTATATATTATCATAGGTACTCAATTAATTTTCTAAGTAACTAAATAACTGCAAATTTAGATCTTTAGTGTATATTATACAGTGTTATCTTAATACAGGCAAATCACTGTCATTCATACAATTCGTTTTCAAGTATTAAAAAAGCTCCAGTTCGTATATTATAAATTATTAATACCAGCTATCGTGTATTGGCAGTCATTACAAAGATATTATGGTAACGAAAAATATTCAATTTTACATCATCCAGTTTTGAAATCCAAAAATAAATTCAGTATTAACAACTAATAAAGCATGTGAAGTAATAAATACCTCTAAGAAATTTAGTCTAAATTACCTAAACAAAGTAGATGAAATTTTTTATTGTATAATAAATAATGGACATTATGAGTATATATATAAATATAAATAGTATACACTTATTAACAATCCCAAACTAGTACGTAATCCTTTAAATCACATGCAATCCAGCTAAATTTTAATTTTTTTTCACTCTTATTACATTTACCCGATGCTCTCTACCCTAGTCTCATCATTATAAATGATTGAGTAGACATATATTTTGATTGATGTCAAAAGAAGTTTTCAGCTGTACGTTTTATTATTATTATGCAAATAAAAACTTTACTGCAGTCTCCCAGATATCATTGATTATTCAGTCAATTATAATTTCAGTAATCGAATCAATACAGGACATAATATTATAAATTATAATATACAAATTAAAATATTATATATAAACACTATTTTATTACAAATTTATACATTATCTGTGTGTATAATATTATATTCTGTATATAATATATTCATTATAGTTATACATATTATAGTAGAAAAAGTATGTGTAAATGTTTTTAATTACTTCGAAATTAGTAAAATTAAATCGAATTATTTCATAATAACACATGTAATCAATTCAAAATTTTTAAAATGTTGAGAGATATTCAAAAAATAGAAAAAAATAAACTGATAGTAGATGTTATATTTAAATTCATAAATCATCAAAAGTTAAATATTCGATCAGGTGAAAGTCTTAAAAAGGATGGATATTATTTATGTATATTTCTTTGCCCAAAGCATAAATCTACAAAACCTATTTGAGCTATTTTTTTACATTTACATAAAAATATATGACATTATGAAAAACCTAAATATACAATAAATAATTCACAGAACTAATAATGTAATATTTAACATTTTTTTATAAATCCATTAAGTTTATAGATAAAACATTATAATATCGCCAGTTTTCTTAACCTACAAATATTTATACTGTAAATTAAATACAATTTTTTAATATATTATTGTAAAAACGAATGCTACAAATACAATAAAATGCCTAAATACATAATACCCTTATAAGTTAACAACCATCACGTTGCTAAGTTAAGCTGCACAAGTTATAATACTTCCAACTAGGTGTATAATTCATTATTAAGCCAAGTTTTCAAGTGATATTAAGAACTTGTGATACGACATTTTTGCTATAAAAGTATAGTTTAGTATATAGACACTAGTTCACCATATTATTTTATAATACAAATAAAATACTCTAAATAGTATAAGTATATCACGTATCAACATTTTTCGATTATAATTTTGAAACGTTAATGTCAAGAATAGTCCATTAAAAAAAGATCTAGAAAAATATTTTTCCTGTTTTATCAACGATCTTAAAGAAGTTTTTTTACTTAAAATGTATTTAATTTATAAACACAAAAATTCGAATAACTCATACAATTATATTTTATTAGATGTTGTACAAAATAAAATGTTCAACTTATTATACAGAGAATTAACCACAACGCGTGACGTTACTTTGCGTGTTCTATAATCTGTAATGTTTTTTTACAGTGTATTATGGTTTAAATAGAGAGGCACGAGGATTGATGGAGTGCAAAAAAACGTTCCGCTTTGACATACCATTTTTTTTTTTTATATTCCATAAATTTACCCATCAATTTTAAAATCTGAATAATTCTTTAGTGTACACATTATACACGGTTGTAAATAAATAATAAAATATCACATTTTATCCCCTCGTTTTTAATGATTTTATTCATAATAATGGAATATCATTTTATACCATAATAACCAGATTACCAAAAGTGTCAATAGCACCGTAAAATAAATGGAAAACTATAGTACGTCTCTCTTTCATTTTAATAATGGTACGTAGGTTGTTAAATATTGATAAAAAAGTATATCAACAAAGTTACCAGATTAATGACTACATATTTACGGATTAACTAAGCTGGTCAATAATTTGGTCAATCGTCATAGAAATTAACTTTAAAACATTGAGTTACCAAAATATTTAACGTTCGTAGTAAACTATAAGTTACTACCTATGACATTGTCGATAATTACTTGTTGGAATATGTAAATTTGAATTTGCTATAGTTTAATATTCAACACCAGCAATACCGAAAATTCCAACGGATAACGTGAAAACATAACAAAAGCAAGATTGAGGTGATTTATGAACAGTTTTGAATTTCCAATACACTTAATTTCCTTCAATGTATGCGTGACACACATATTTAAAGGTGCGTGCACTATACTAACCAATGGACAGGATAAAAAACATACATCAAGAAAATATAATATATGGCAATAAATATTTTAGACTATAGACGACTGTGATATTGTAATTAGTTAGATAATTCTATACCTAATTATTATCATTAAGATTATGAAAAATATCATAATATTATCAACAAGCCTCAATATTTGTTTTCCAGAACGCCCCAAATGAAAAAAAAAGGTTTCTAATTGTATATTACCTAAAATATAATCATTGTTATTTGAATTTCGGTATCAAAATTTTCTCTATTTTGTAAAAATAAAGAATGAAGATACTCTGCTATTTTTAACAATTTACCTATATTTGTTTATTTTTAATACAGTTTTGTTTGACGAAGTAGTCTATAAAGGTTTGTTAGGAATTTATTTATTGCATTTCAACAACTATGTTGACTATTTATAAAACCAAATATATTTTTTAATACTACTTGATAAAAATTAATATTAAGTAAGTTTATATTTATTTAATGTATTAAATATATTTATATGAAAACTACATCCTCCCTTCCTAAATATTATAATATCATATTGTATGTCCCTGTATGTCAATCATATTAAAAACGTACAAGTAAATAAAAGGACAAACAATTTCTACAATAACTATTGTATTTTAATTATATTTTTAATTCCACTAAAATTACTTATTTTTTTAAATGAATAAAATACATACTTAAATTCCTTCAAAATACTGTTTTATAATAACTAAAATTATTATGAATATTTTATTTGTATATATACGTCTAAAATAAAATTATTGATTATAGTCTATTATAAAAAAATATTATAGAGTACATAATACATTTCATTTTATTGAACTTATTAAAAGTTGTTATTAAACTCCGATTACTTTCGAGTTTCAACTATATATACGTATTGTACTTATTTAGTTATTTAGTATTGTAACATGGCTGTATGTAATTATTTATATTTTACATATTAGATAGAATACTGTACGCTTTACCTACTTAATACTACACCTGTAATAATAACTACTTGTCAAAATTAAAGTGTTTTATTTTTATTTTTAAAAATTAAGCCTTAATTTATAAGTCAAATTATTAGCCTATTCCATTAGATTATTTTTTCGAAAAAATATTGCCAAATCAGTAAATAGGTTTTTAATTAATGCTAATATTTAAAAAAAAAAAGCAATAAAAATATTAAAAGTACTCACATTCAGTTGATGAACGATCTTGTTATACGCCTTATGCCATCGCATTCTAGCCAAGTTACTTTTCTCTTCTGGAGCCGTTTGTTCTGAAGGTCTGGTCTCCTCAGTTGACAACTCTTTTTCGTCATCTAGATCCAGTTGATCATCATCTTCTTGGTCTTCAATACTATCTTGTTCTTGTTGCTGTAGCTGTTTTTGTTGTATCTGTTGTTGTTGCTGCTGCTGCTGTTGTTGTTGTTGTTGTTGTTGCTGTTGCTGCTGGTGTTGCTGTTGTTGTTGTAATTGTTGTAGTTGATGATGTTGCTGTTGCTGTGATAAAGAGGGTGGGAAATGCTTTATGGGACTGGAGAACATATCAACAGAACCGGTAGAAGCAGGAATTTCTGGTAATACCCTGGGTGATTCTGGTTCGTCATTGTGGTCCTCCACCGGTAGTAATTCATCTTGATAACTATCAGTGGATTCCTGTTGCCTTAATGTATAACCAACAGAAGATGATGTATCTTCTTTAGGTTTATACTGTTCATAACTATTTGTTTTTGACGAAGATATCTCTTGCATCCAACGTCGGTTAGACGTACTTACTGACGAAACAGCCGTTTCAAAAGATTCCTAAAATAAGAAAAAATAATAATAGCTCTTTAAATATTAATATAACAGTATTATCAATGTTGTTTTTAAATTTGTCCATGGTATAGGATCTCTAAGTAAAACTATTTAATATCTTAATTAATTTTTAAACTTAAAATGTATAATAATTTTACCAACTATTTACAAAATTTGAATCAAAATTTTTATTGTACCTATATATTTTTCTTTAATCAATTTGTATAGTTATTACAACTTTTGTCTTTTATATTGAAATATTAATCGAAATTAATGGTATTATTAATTATTACTTATTATATCTTATATAAAATAAGATAATATAATAATTTTATTTATAAATAATTATTTACTAAAATATATCTAGATAATTAAAAATAAATTAAATGTGAAACTTTCATTTCTAAATAACAATTATATATCGTAGTAATACATAATTTTATAAAACTTCTAATATTAATTCAAAATAATATTAAACTGTTTACAATATCAAAGTATTTTTCATATATTTAACAAAAACTATAATTTTAAATTTATGTTCATTAATAACTTGAACAGTTTAATACAAGAAGCTGGTTTAACCAATAATTATATAACATATGTTCATCAAAAAATGATGTAAATCAACTATTTCAATACCGGGCATAGTATTTAATGAATTTGAAACAATAGAAATCAACTAAAATGAAGACAAGTAATCTCAAACGTTTATTAATTCATGTTTATACAATTTAATTATTCATTTCTACAATTGCTAATTATCTGTGTAATTTTACATTACTGAATTTCAATTAGTTTGTGAGAGAGTTTTTCCTTTCAAACCAAAGTAATAAGAGAGCATATTTTCATTTCCGTATTTTCTGATTTGAATGCCCTTTCTATTAAATCTTTCTGATAAATATTATATTTTATTCAATTCGAATTTGTAAATAAAATAAATAAGACATTATAGATTATAATCTTAATATATATTGTGTACTGTGTCATTAATTTAACGATGTTAACTTATTTTTGTATTGATATATAATTTAAATATAAAAATTCTGGAAAATCGAATTATGGTTTACTATATACTTGAATAAATATTGTTAATATTCTAAAATATTTAATTAATTATAAGAATTACTAAAAATAATTTATTTAAAATAAAATAGGCGCTAGAAAATTATAGACTATAGAGAATAGAGATTGCACTCCGTTATAAAATGATAAGTATGTATAGTGAATCAGTTATCATTCTTTATATAAGCAAACACGTATACTGAAATATGTGTTATAATTGTTAAGAACTTTAAATCTAAAATTTATTGTAGTGTTAATGTTTATAGTATGAAATATGTATATTAAAATTTAAAAAGAAATTATGGGTATAAAAATACAAATTGTGTTGAAATTATACAACAAAAAATATTTAAATTATTATATCCTTTTTTTTAAAGTTTTAATCTTGCAGTGTTAACACTTACATAATATAAAATTAATTAACTATATGAATTATTATAATTATAACTCATAAATCATTATACAATTTACACATTGATACATTATACGAAATAAACTTACTATAACCATTTCATTCGGATAAAAAATGATTTTAAATACTTTTAATAATATGATTATAACGAAATTAAATTCTTAGAAATATTCAAATTTTATATTTTTATAAACGAAGAAGGATAGTTTTTAAATTTATAATGTCATATATTTTCTTTAATATATTTATATAACTTTAAAAGTACCTAAAAAATATCAACTGACCATAAATACGACTACTAACTTACATAAAAAACCTTACAATTTAATCATAGCAATCTGAGTGTAGTTTATATTGATTTTTGGAAAAAAATATACAAAATAAATAACAAAATAATATTTAAACTATCAATAAATTCACTCTTCAAATTTCAAATATTAAGTTTAAAAATATTCTCTGAATAAAATGATGATCTAAAATTTCTCTATATTATAATGAAAATAATATACTGACAACCAATTAAATATTTATTTATAATTAAATACATAGATAGACTTTTATTAAAAAAATTTAAATAATGAACATTTTATCATAATATTAAAATAAAACTAATATTTTTTAAATATTAATTCAATATAAAAATATTATGTAGTAAAATAAACTGTTGGATAAATCAACCGATAAGAAAATATTTAAATCACTGGAAAATGTTATGGAAAATAAAATATCTACTAAAATAAAGATGTATACAAAATATATATTAAATATGTAATACATAAGTTTTTTCATACTAATTTATTGATTTGATATATTTGATATATTTGAAATATTTGAAATTGCATAAACTCAAATTTATATAAATTATATATAAGTAGGTAATAATTCTTTGAATTACCTTCAATACACACTTCACTTAAAAGCTGAATATATTGAACAAATATTAGTAAATAGTAATTGTTTTTTTTTTAATTTCCAAAATAATTATTGTCATTATTATTCATTTTTCTTATAATAGATCTGGTCAGATAGAAATGCCCTGCAATACCTCTATAATCAAAAAAACCTACCTAAAAAGCAAGTGATAAAAGTACTTTTAAAATTATGAACAAATTTAATCCTTTAAAACATCATACATCAAATGTTTAAATTACCTAATAAAATTTTCAGACCATATTTTAGGTATTTATTAATTGTTTATGAAAAACTACAAATCTTATTTGTTAAATATTAACTTTAAAAAAGTTATTGGACTATTAGAGTATAATATAAAAAATAAAAATATTTATTATATTGAAAATATAATTCTTTCATAATATTTCTTATCAAAAGTATTAAAAACGATTGGTCACAAAATATTATTTACAATTGTATTACTAACATTTTAGCTACCTAGTACCAATTTGAAAAATTTATTTTTCATAATTTATACCATGGTAAAATACTTTTATAAATTCTTTTAAAAATTATCCTTGGTTTTCGTCGATCAAGGTTTAAAAATGATGATCAATCAACTTCAACAAATATAATATATACCTACTATGATCAAACGTATGTTAAAATGCCTAAAGATATTTTAAAACTAACTATACTTAATAACTAAATAAGATGTATCGATCACCTCTTTATGATCTTCTTGTGATTCTGCTGAATCGTTGTGTTGTTGAAAAAAACTTCTGGGATTTTCTAAATGCTTCACTGTTCTTTGATAAAACTTCATAAATGTATCCCTACGGTTAAATCCCTCGGTCTCTTCTTTTTTATCATTAATTATATCTCCTTGACTTTCATATTCGTTATTCGTGTTAGTTAAATTCATTGAATTATTTTGTGCATACTGTTTTTCGTGTTGTAAGTTAACGTTATCGTTATAATATCCATCATCATATTCTTCAAATTGCTCTTTATTTATAGTTTCTGTGTATGTATAGTCACCATCTTTATGATCCAATGAACTGGACCTCTGATCAATGCTAGCTCTTCGCTGAATTTTTTGATAAGTTTGTGGCAATGAAGGCGATTGCTTAATACGAGAGTGAGGAATTTGAGGTAACATTTTTTTGGTACCCGATACCTGTTCGTTATAATAAGAATTTGAGTAATAATCCATATAAGGTATCTTTTTAGTGGGTATTTCAGGAAGTTGTTTATGCCTTTGAGCTGGAACAGCTGGTGATGATACTTCATAAGGAATTTCATTGTAATGACGATCTTCATAACTTTGGTTCGGTGAAAAATAAACCTAAAAAACAAATTGCATATAATAAAATACAAAAAAGTATAAATATAAATAATTTATTTTAATAATACACTTTATTATATAATGCAGTGGTTCCCAAACTTTTTATTTGTGCGGACCACCAATTTTGTAAAAAAACCTTTGAAGCCAACTAATTACTAATAGCACACCTATATACGTATGAATATAATAAATATAATATTATTAGGTATATATTATAATAAAAGTATATAATAAATAATAATATTATTTTAAATATATAGGCACATAAGTAATTTTAATATTATATATGATCCACGACCCAGTTCTACACAAGTGAGCCCATGGGTTGGGAACCGCTGGTATAATACATTAAGAATTAATAACGTTTCAATATAATATAATTATAAGCCAATAATTATTTATTTTACATATGTTTTTTTTTTTTTTGTTATAATACACGATAAATTATCGATAAGATGCTTCGATATTTTAAATTGAAGGTGGTTTTTGATATAAAATTTAATCTAGTTTTTACTTTATACAATTCAAATTTAAAAATTCTTCCAGTACTTATTTTTATAATTGAGAAAACAAATAAAAAAATTAAAGAAAAATGTAATCTAATTTTCGATAAAATAATAAATTTTTATATTATTGTCATAAAATGAATGATAAAATTATCAAAATAGTTCAACTATTGTTAATTTAATAATAGAAAAAGAAATTTTCAATTTTTCAAATATTTTGTAAATGTAGATTAAAAATAATTTTCTGAATATAAATGCTTATACATTTAAACAAAGCTTACAATAAATTGTTATATAAAATTAAAAAATATCGAAAATCTATAGCGACAATAATTTTTTATTATTTATAATTAATTTTGTAATTTATTAGAAATTCATAAAAATGTTTGTTTTTATATCTAAGATTTAAAAAATTAATACATTATTCTTAACAGTTTTTAACTATGTATAAAAATGAAAAATAATTTTAATGGACAGCCAAATCAATTTTTATGAGCATTTCAAAAATAAAAAATAATAAATACCTACTTGAAATATCTATAAAATTTTTATAGTACCTATCATTTTTAAAATATTTTAACTCCTTTTTAACTATCTATAGGCATTACAACTTTTAAATCTTTTTTAGTTTTTTTTTACTGATAAGAAAATTATTAGCTGGGTCAAGAGTCTTGAAAATTTATTATAAGATCCTATATAAGTTATTCTTATGTATTTTAAGTTAGAATTTTGACAAATTTCGGTAAAATCACAAAAAAATTCAAAGTATTTTGTAGTTACAAATATATCAAAACCTATTTTTGTATCTAAGTTTTGATAATGTTATACAAGATTCTTCAAAAGTAGTTTATATTGAAACCATAAAATATAAAAAATGTGTATTGTTAATTATATTATATATATTTTATAGATATTTTAATTTCCAAAATGAATGAAATTACTTATATAAATGATAATATATATTAATTATTTTTTTACCAATAATTTAAAAATGTTATTTATGGGAACTTAAAAATGTATGTATTTTATACTATTTTGACTTTCACTATACGCAATAATACTTTATATATTTTAAAATATTATTTATTTATATGTACTATAATTCAATTTCTACTTTTTACTGTATTTTCAAAAAAATTTTATTAAGTTTTAAGTTATATAAGTTGATTAATATGATTAATACGGTATAAATACATACTATTTTAATAATTCAATACTAATATAATAAATGCAATATTTTCAGAAAAAATTATATCCATCTACTATGATACTACAAAAGTATAAAGTAAAATAAATTACTTAAATAGCAATGCTAAAAAATATATCCCATTGTGATATAGGCTAGTAGACTATTTTCGCTCAAAATCGTTTTTCGTATCCAATAATCATTTAATTATTTTATTCAAATTTAACACACCTATAATACAATAGAACGATATCCACTTGCCTGCTTTTTTTAATACTAAATACAAACATTACCTTGTACTATGATAAACTTAAATGAAAAAATTATTTTTATCATCTTTCTATCAATATCAGTTATAATTTTTATAAACTATTTTATTATTACTAAAATTAAGTTATTTTTATAATTTAAACATTTTAAACAGTATATTATGTTTTTGAACTTAAAGTTTAAGAAAAATAAGTACAATTAACTACATAATTAAAAAATTAATTTTAAAAATTAATTAAATATTTAATTTCTTAAAAATCAATTATGTAACAATATCTACCAAACAATTTAAATTATAATATTTCATTATTGTTACTTAATACTCCTATTGTTCTTTATTTTAAAATTAAAAATGTTACTAAAATATATTTATTTACATTAGATTGACTATATTTATTAAACAACTTTATAATAGATTGACCTGTATCTTTTCACTTGAATAATATAAATTATCTTCATTTAAATACAATATAAATCCAAATTTTAAAGATAAGATAATTGTTAATAATAACAATTATTAAACTAAATTGAATAAAATACATCACTATTTTAAATTAATAACGAATTTCGATTACTAAATATTCAAAAAATTATACTATTGAAAATAGATTATAATATTAACAATTTATCGTAATTATAATAAATATTTAATTAAAACAAAATTTTAGTTCATAATAAACAAAGAATATTTTGATATTTCTAAAAATTTAAAATATGTTTTTCACCTATTTTCGCCTATTTTTAAAATATTAATTTTGTATAAATATACACTAGATACCAATTATATTAATAACAATAGATTAATTATTATTGAATACTAAAATTTATATTAATTTTTTTTAAATATACAAATTATTATATTATTATAAGTCATAATCAATATACCTGTGACCTACATACCCTTATTCGTCTATTAACAAATATAATTGGATAAATATGTGCGAAGCGTATTTTTATTGGACTCAAAAGTCAAAAAATACAATTTAACATCACACCTTACTCATTTTTTCTACCCTGTAAACTAACAATAAACACAAACCTATATTCAATTGCTTTTTTAGTAAATGTACAAAAAATAGTAGTTTCCCAGTTTTCAAA
Source organism: Rhopalosiphum maidis (assembly GCF_003676215.2). Lineage (NCBI taxonomy): Eukaryota > Metazoa > Arthropoda > Insecta > Hemiptera > Aphididae > Rhopalosiphum > Rhopalosiphum maidis. The sequence continues at coordinate 54,635,413 of NC_040878.1, forward strand.
AATATTTTTTATTGATTTTACTACCTCTTCGTTTTCTTCGTCGATTTCTTGCTGAACGGGGTATGTGGTTTTTAGCTGTTGAGTGTCACTACTCGACCCAGGCGAATAGTAGTACTCTCCAACACCCCCACCATCCCATTGACTATCTTCCTCCTTTTGATCCGCATAACTATAACTACACACACAAAAGTATATCATAAGTTTTACTTAAGTTGATAAGCAATATTTGAAAGTTGTTTTACCTATTATCATAGTTGTAAATTTCTTCGTTGGGTCCATCGTTGTAATATTTTTCTGGTCCATATGGAATAACTTGTTCACAATTTCTAGAAAATAAAAACAAAAACTAAATTACCTATAAATAAATAAATTTACCAACCTAATGTATGGTTGAATATAATAAATTAATAAATTTGAATAATTAATGAATAACAAGACAATATTTATTTAATATGATATTATAATGTTTTATTATTTTCACTATTATATTACTTTTTTATTAAGTACAGAAAGAAAATGAAAAAACATTTTTTTAAAGTTTAGTAAAATATTTTATATGATATCCCGAATTCTGATAAAGTAAAAAATGTGTTATCCCATAAAATTTATTATTTATCCTAGATAACAATAAAATTATTGTTGATATTAAACTGAATTTTACGATCAATAAAAAATAATAATAGAATTATTCAAAATTTTGTTTGACAAAAAATATTAATCGTTCTGGTATTTAAATTAATTCCTATAATTTAAGTTGATACTCGAACAGAAAATGTTTAAATGTATATTGGACTACTGGTTTATAAATGAAACAGTTTTTATATTTTGATTCAAATAATATTTAGTTATTATATATTTTAGATTATCATTATTCAGCCCTGATAGTTCACAACAACGGAAAAGTATTATCTTTTAATATTTAAATTTTTCACGATAGATAACCATTTAAAACTTAAAATTCGATACTTTTTTTAATAAATATGAAAACATTTTAAATACTGTGTAGGTATTATATATTGTTAGAATAATGATTTTTTTCCAAATAGACAAAAGTAATTCTAATTTAAAAATTAATTCTTAAAAATAATTAAGTAACTTACTGTTTATTGTCATAAGGTTCAAATTGGTCCCTATTATCATAATATTCTTCATAGTAAGTCGGTCGGTACAAAGCCGATTGTCTTTCCAAACTTGACCTCCGGTCTAAAAATATTAAAATAAAACATCTAACGTACAATAAAAGTAATGTAATTTAAACATACTTTTATTTGCTTTACGTTGATGGTATTTAGAAATATGCTTTTTACAAGAATGTCTGGAAGAAGTGGGAAATTGTTCTTGGTCGAGGAATGTTGTTGAAGACCCTTCATCATACCATTCACTGGTTCCTATTTTATAGTCATTTTTTCGCCTGCACATTATTGTTGTTTATTATCAATAAAACATTATAAATAACATCCTTATACCATTAAATTATATTACCTTTTGTGGTCTTTATAATTGTTTGGCCTACTATTATAATAAAGATCATCCTCTGGTATCCTCCTTTCTTCATATCTTTGAGAATCGTATAAATGTTGACTACCCGCTGAGCTTTCTAAAATTATGAAAAAATAAATAAAAATAATTATTTTATTTTAAAATTAGACAACTTTTCATTATATATTATAAAAATAGAATTCAATATTATACTACTTAATCATTTTATATTAAATGAAAATTTACTTGAAAATTATTTTTTTATAAATTAAACTATTCTAAGTAGTATTATTTGTATAAAAGCTTTTACGAAAACTTCTACACAACTGAACTTAATAATAGTCATTATTATGAAATGATATATTATATGAGCAGATGTTTAAATAAATTAGCTTATTTTAAAATTAAAATGATAAGAGTTATAAATCAGGTCTATTATCGAGAGAATGCACAAGTTATAATAATAAGTTTATAAACTAGATTAGTAGACTGATAAAAAATATTTGTTATGTTTATATAAAATATAAATTTAAAGTTTTGATTTGAAATTTAACGAAGATTGGAAGAATACAAGATTATTATATTTTCCTTAGAAGAAATATAAATAAAATACTTTGAAAATTTAAAAAACTAGTTAAGAACTATAATAAAATTTAAATACACGACGAATAAATATGAGAAAACTAGACATTTACCGATAACAATAATACATTTTGCTTAAACTTTATGCTAGCCTAAAAAAGGTCTTTTGAAAAATATTTTCTAGAAAAAAAAATATTAACATTTATGCAATAAAAATTTTAAAAAAATATATCGTGTTTATAAATTACTATGATTAATGTTCTACATTTTATAATAATTTAATAATAATAAATATTAATTTCCTATTTTCCAATTTTCTCAAATACCATAAAAAAATAAAAAAATAATGCAACAAATTGTTTTAAAATACTTGTATTTGGATGATCTGGACTACTGCAAGGACTCATTTCTAATTGATCGGCAAGATTTCTAAACTGAGAAGCTGAGGAATTTGCTTGTTGCTGACATATTGGATAATTAAAATCACTTGTATAATCACTATCTTCTGAATTGCCTGCAGCTAAATTAATAATATATTAAACCATGCATTTTGTTCGTTATAAATATAAAAAAGTTACTTACACTGCCCATAATATTGAAATTGTGCTGAAACATCTTCAGATCTTGAATCTTGTTCGAAAGTGTTTAGGATTTCGAATTTTTTCTGGTAGTCCACGATATCACAGATTTCGTCATTGTCTATACACAATAAGGCTTGACCTATTATTTATATTATTATTTTGTGTATAATTTTACCCAATATCCCAAGAAATTACCCATAAGGGACAACATGTTGGAAAACTTTTTAGATATTTTTTTCGTTTTACTCTCAAAACCGAAATATTAGCTGTCATAACTAATATTCATTAAATTTGGGTGTCGATAAGGTTTCCAATCAAATTTATCAAAACTTATTTATACAAATAAAAAAAAAAAGGTAGATCTATATCCGAAATCCCCCGAGTTTGCTTCCCTGGCACATATGATGGAGTTGACAAGAACAGGTACGACCTTATTTGTCAAAGGATAAAAAAACTTTCCATCTAGCTATTTAGGTTTATTTTACTACAGTAGATCGCAATAATAGAGCAACTCTTGAAAAGCAAACATTTTGATGGATCGACAAGTACTAAAAAAATAGTTTAAGTTATCTTAGCCTATTCACTCATCCAATATTGATGCGAGAACCCAATGAAGATGATATAATATTAAATAGATTCAAACGTGTAAATCAATATTAAATTATACAAATAACAAAAGGTATTTTTTAATTTTTTTTTTAAAAATAAACCCCAATAATCGCTCAACTGTATATTATTAGGTAGGTAGTTGTTAAGCGTACCTCGCATGAGTAGGTTGCTGTGATCAATGTGATAAATTTTAATTCTATCATAAATCATTGTATACAATGAAAAATGATTTTGAGCAGAGACTGTCTGTCAGCGTATGTTTCTAAAAATATTTTATTATATACCATTTATATTGTGCTATTGGTAATTTATTTTTCTATTAGAAATGTGTTTTATTATTTTATATTATCTAATATTTTATCAGTTATGTTATTTGTATATTTTTTATATATTATAAAATTTGTAATAATAATACTATATATATATATATTATCGCTAAATATGTTTGTGTTTATATGTTTAAATCTATAAAAACATAAAATAATCTAAAGTATTAACATTACTGATAAAATAAAAACAACTATAGTATGTACCGTGTAGTATAAAAATTAAAAAGAGTTCTATGTATATACTAAATACTTTTTCCCAAATAGTAAGTCTACTCACTGTAGATTACCGAATGTGTAGTACTATTATACAACCAGATTACGGATATTGTATTATATGTACAATATTTACAAAGCCCTTTTGTATTTTTTAGTATTATGTATTAAAAAAATTTTCAATCCCATAATTCAGAAACAAAAATATCATATATATATGTAAAGTATTAACAAATTTCAATAAATAATATCATATCTATATAATATTATGGTATTTAAACGAATATATTATATCTAAATATAAAAACTAAAATAATAATCACTTATATTTTATAAAATGCAGCAAGTTTTCAAAAAAGTTAAGTTTGAAATTGAAGATTAGCCAACATAAAGTTTAACTATTTGGAATTTTGGCCAATATCATTTACGTACTACACGATATTAAACTTTATATTTTATGGCATTATATTCAAAGTATGGTAGGTACCGTAACGTTACATTATTATTATAATTAGATGACGTGCTAAGGACAATAAAATAAAATCCATGAAACTAGAAGCCATTTAGAATAAGCATTTCGGTATAATGTACTTTTTTTGCAAAAAGTCACGTGAACTTTTCGCGATCCCCATTTTTACATCCCCACACAGCGTATGTGTATATATAAAATAATATTTACGTGTGTGCAAAGACGTACGTTGGATTAGCAATTGTTTCTGATCCAACGACGCCTGACAATCCTTAAATGTACTACAAGACATTTGTAACACTGTAGAATTGTATAATTCTATAATATATGTATCTAATATTATTATATGTGTTTATGTGTGTCTTGTGTCTTGTATGTAAGCATATATATAGTATGATATGCACTGAAGATAATATGTAAGATAAGAAGAATGAAGTACATAATATGTGTTATGTTATATATTATAGAACAATATGTATACAATAGCAATACTCATAACATACAGATGAAATGTTATTATACTCAATACTCAATAGGATTAAAATTCAAGCGACAGAGCTACAATTTTGTATGTGTGTGTGTGTGTGTGTGTGTGTGTGTGTGTGTGTGTGTGTGTGTGTGTGTGTGTGTGTGTGTGTGTGTGTGTGTGTGCTTATATTGTTTCGTGTACAATTAATAGGTACTGTATATTGGTCATTGGTGTAGTGTTTTGATAACCAATATATTGATGTACATAGGTACTTTAGGTGCACATCGTTCAAAAGCATTAATCGTCTCGAGGAAATGTGGGTGATTAGAGCAGGTCTAGGTTAAATAATTTCGATCCAAATGCAAGGATAGGTGATATTCGATTATACGGGGAAGAAAAATTATATTTAAAGCAACATTACCCCGGCAACATTTTGTAAATTAAAAATAATATCATTCCAGTTGGAATATTATGTAAATTTGAATAAAATGATATTTACAATGTAATCAATGATCCAGTTCTGGGTCATTAATAATAACACACAATAAATTAATAAAAAATAATAATAAAAGAAGATGTATTGAAGAAAGAGCATTGAATTGAGTTCGAGAAGAATGAAAGATTCGAAAAAACAAAAGTTAACTTCATAAGAAGTCAAATGGGTGTTGTCATTTCCATAACAGTTATTATTATCATCATTATTTAAATAATGCACTAAATAAATATGTTTCTCTATAAAATAACTGAAATGCTTTCTTGTTAACTTTTACAAATGATAAAACGTAGTCGAAATAAAGTAAAGTAAACCACCATGAAGTATAATACAGATGAATACTTATTTTTTTTTTTTTTTTAAATAGTAATATTAAATCGGAATTACAAATTATTATAGTTGACTAAATAATAAATATTTATCTATATCAGTACATTATTCATAAGTTAAGTAAGCAGTATTCCATTTTAAAACAAAATGATTTTATTTTATTAATTTATTAATAAATAAAACAACAATTTTTAATAAAATTGTATTGAAATATCTTAAGATATAAATTAAATTTATGTCATCTTAAGTCATAATGGTTGATATTTGGCCAAAATATTTCTTAAATCATTTTAAAATAACTTCAATATTCATATGATTTATTAAAAAATAATTTATATTTTTAATTACATAACATTTGTCAATTAATTTTTAATGCCACGAACTAGATAAGTCTTATTGAAGGAGAAATAATTAAATTTATATTTAAATGATTTTATCGATTAATTTCTTTTATATTTAATAATAACCTCGAATACGTTTTATGCAACACTAAAAACCTTATTTTCGCCTACGCATACTTTTAATAACATTTTTGAAACTTATTTTCGTTTATTTTATAAAGAAACAAAAAACACCAGATTGTTATACTTTATAATAAAGGTACGTTTTTCTTAATTTTTTAGCTACAAATATAAAATTATTACCTACATAATTCATACTAAATTATAATTTAAATTTATTTAAACGTACTTGCGATATTTACTTATTCAGTTTACATTTTTAATAGGAAAGTAATTAATTTACATAAATAGGAAATAGCAATACCCATTTGATTTCATATTTCATAAGTCAATTAGAATAAAAGTGTAGTGTTAGAGAAGAACCATGCTTTCGATAAAGCCCAGACAGACGTGCGAAACGTTTAAGTGTTCGTATATTCATTATTATACCTCCTGATGCACTGGCGCTTGGCGGAGCCATGTTGGAATTATCCAGTTCTCCTAAGATTTCTTTCCAACCAGTCGGTGGATCGTAAGGGCCTAAAATTTGAAAATCCATCATGATATCGCACATGATTCTATATTTTTAAAGATTCCATGTCGTTTATCTTGGAATAATAACTCGTAAACATTTCCCGATTAGCTATATTTTAGTATGGTAACATGGGCTCAACTTGAAAAAATATATACTTATTGTACACTTACCAAAAGGTAGTTCGAACCTAGCATCAATCAATAGGTAATGTCCTGTAGGACACCTTGTACCAGTCACTACACCGTCGCTCATTTCAAGCTCAGCATCTAATGACACCCAATCTCCTTCACCATCCTGTACAATAAATAAAATATATGCAAAAAATAGTATAATAATACCTAAATTATAATTATTATGTTTTTCGATAAAATAATATCATATTATACATATATTAAAAATATCCATTAATATATTAAACCGTAAACTAGTAAAATAATTTTTTTTATTTAATATAAAAGAATCTATATATCTTATAATAGAAAACAAGAATTGTAATGAAATAATACCTTTGAATATTAAAAATAAATGTGATATCTGTAGTCACTAATCGTTTATTTGTAAATTATTAAGTTATTATTGCGTTATCGACCTCTATTTATAAGCAATAATATTTATTTATTTAAACGGGCAAACCCAGTTACAATTATTAATTATTATAGACATACGTCTAGGATTTACATAATATTTTGTTATTACATTACAGATTAATCATCTTAAATATAATACGACAGTACAGATAATAATATAATTGATAAATTTACAGGCTTAAGTATATAAATGCGATGTCGTGACGATTATGATTGAAATAATTCACTAAAAGAAAAACATTAAAAATAAAAAAATAAAAAATATATAACAATGAAAAATTAACTTAATGTGATTTTGACATAATAATATTAAATAATATAATACATAATATTTATTTGGGTAATAATTAAAATCATTTAGTTTAGAAACACAAAAAAACAGATTAACATTTAAATCATTTACAAGTTGTATTAATCTATTTATGGCACCACAGCTAACTACATCATTGTAATATATGTTTACCAAATTTCCAACATTTAAAATGTTGAAATAATAAAAAAAAAAAAACTATTTCTTCATTACAGTTTATCTCATAAATATTAATGTTTACTTTCAATATTTATGAAATTGTGTGACTTATAAACAACCGTTTATAATCATATCACATGATTCTATTTTATCTATCTCTTTTATAATACGTAAGTAATAAAATTACAAATAAATTATAAAATCACGATAATAAGGACTATTTTATGTTCTATATTAAATTATCTTACTTATATTATAAAATTAAATGATATAAATATTATAATTGATATTGAAAGTTTATACAACGATATAACTTCAAAAACAACTATGTATTGCTTTTTTATTAAAACCATATGAGATATGACAAGTTTATATGATAAACCTATTAAAATCAAAATTGCAATTTTCTCTGTAATATAACTGAACTCTGAACATCGATGTTCGTGACAACACATAAATAGCATATTAATTTCAGTCTAATAACCAATTGGATTAATAAGCAAGTTATATAAGTGAAAATAATTAGATGACGTGCCTAACCACCAAAACAAAAGTATTTCGACTATATGAAGTAATTAATACATGTATACATATAATAAACACAAAATATTGTATATGTATTAATTATTTTATTTTTTCATATCTCCTAACTACAATAAAATAGGTCTCATATAATATTTTATTTAGTAAGACGTTTTTCATAAAATATGTGATTTATTAGGTACATAAAATAAAATTATAGACTTTGATCGATTTCTTTGGGTTTCTGAATAGTGTACATAGAGTTGGCAATGTATATAACCATTTGATCAACTATTTTCAAGTTTTTAGGTAACTAGATTTCTATTTCTATAATGATCAATTACCTCATTGGAGTAGCGGACTGTTGGAAGGCTGACCATGTGATATCCTATAGCGTAGTCCAAGAGAAACCCTCTACGCCACACTTCCACCAACAGACCCGTATTAACATCATTTGTCTCACTGTACACATAAGATATTATTTATTAATCAAAATGTATTTAAACATTATACAAGGATAAATTAATGAAAATCACAAGGTTACAAGGTTCAGATTTTAGAAAAAATAATTTACCAATTTTAAATAAAGCTTTCTTGAACAAAATTTAAGGTGTTATTATTTTTCTAATACTATTAACTTCATAAAAATATGTCTAACTTTTTAACAAATATTTCAGTTGGTTCAAAAATTTAAGTATTAAAATTAAATTATAAATTTAAAAACATAGAAAGATAATATTATTATATACGTGTATACTGCAATATATGTAATAAAAATATATTAAATGGATAATTTTATAGTATAGAACATAATAAATCCTACTTTGAAACACTAAATGCATCTTAACCATGGATGTAATTATAACATTCTCATGATTAAATCATAAGTGTGTTATACATTTTACTCGCTAATAAAAGTATTATTGATTATGATCTAAAATCTTTACCTAAATTAATAAATTTATCAGGAAAAATTAATCTTACAATAGAAAATCCTGTTGCCAACAAGGATTCGCTCCTTTGACTGTGACGGTAGTACACTTAACGTTTTGTAGTTTTAACGTGGCATATGTACTGAATTGTGGCGCTAAAACAAATCAAATCTATATTTTTATTTATCCGATATTATATTATTATGTAAAATTAAATATGTCCTTAAATTCATGCAATACATTCATGTAGCAAAATTGCCTATAAATAACGCCATGCTACTAGTTTTATTTGTAATTATTTAAACAAATGAACCTAGTTAATACAATTTCATTTAATTAAAAATAAACTAACAAGTAATTGAAAACCGAGTATATTTTCAGTATACTGAGTTTATTCTTTTAGTTCTAAATTCACAATTTTAATTTCTCATAGACATAAGTTTACGTTTTACAATACAACATTAAAGAAAAGAAAGAAACAAAATGTTTACATGTGCTGTTGAGCAAAGTTTTAAGTTAGTACGGGTAATTTGGCGAATTAATGGCAAACAATATAAAGCGTTAAGTTAACAAAAAAAAAACCATAAACGGCCTTATATCTGAACCTAAATTTTCAAACTTCTAAAGCTGTCAGGTCATCAATCTCTTTGTGTCCATGAAAAAACCCATGACAGCGTTGTAATAATAGTATAATAAAATTGTGTCGAGGTGAAAAAAAATTATATTCATAGTACTCACCTTGGTCTCCAACATAACGGGCCATTTTTACTGAAAAAAATAATAACGAAAAACAATTATTTTATAAACGTATCTAAAACAGTTTAGAACCGTAAAGAATTTTAAGTGGAATTCAGTTTCTCTAGGATAATAAAACGGCATATCACTGATCATGACTAACGAGATTTTTTTAATTTTAATTTATACGTGAGTTGAATTTAAAATGATAGCTACACCATAGGATGGTTGAGGGATTGTCGTTTTTAAGAGCGGATAGACAAGGGTTAAGGTTTAATTGACTGAACTGAAATGAAATATGTTTGAAAAACATTTTGTATGTTACCTTTAACGTTGAGGAGGGACATTTTTGTGTCAGCTACGATGTTTTCCGATTATGAACAAGAACCTAAAATAAAACGAAAAACAAGTGTTTGTATTTATTTGTTATTTATGTAACACGATATTCTAACGTGTTTTTTTTCTGAATTTTTACTACATGTATAGCAATTAAAAATACAAAAAAAATTGCAAAATATATTAGATTCTTAAAAACCATTATAACTTTAAAGCATTTGAAAGAAGTTGGACAAAATTAAAAGTAAGCCCTAACTTAACTTTAAACTTTAAAGCTTTGGAGATTTTTTGGCTTCAAATAAAAACTTCTTTATATTTTTTCCAAGTGTTTGTTATAAGATTAATTTTTCATATAATATAAACAAAATTAATTATCTATGTCTATGTTCTGAAAACATTTAATTTTGACAACTTGTATACACAGTAAATGAGTTTCCCTTTCTAAATTACCATAGAAAATGTATTATATGTAATGCAGGGTATTCTAGTCTTTCTAATTTCATAATCCATTACCGGTCCAAGCATAATATGACATATTTCATTAAATGCAGACCATATTTTATAATTATAAATTGCATAAAGTAAACAAAAAATGTCGACTTGGCAACGCACATAAAAATTCACAAGTTATTAAAGTTATAATTTAGAACGTATCTAATTACTCTGTTAACACGTATAGGTATTTATCATTAATTTAAAATATCTTTAAATATAATACTACTAATATAAATATAATACATTATATTCAATACATCGACATAATATCATTTATTTTCTACTATATTTGCAGTATTTTTTTCAAGTAGCACAATGAAATTAATATCAGTTCTTAACCTAGTCAAAATTAATATCGGTAGATTGGTTATACACAATAGGGTAAAAACAGGATTACATGAGCAATTTCATAATACAAATTTACTTATCAGTATTTTTAATTGACCATTCAAGTAGTACGAGTACATTAATATAACATTTTATTACAAAATATAATAAAATCATTTATCAATATATTTATCGACGTTTTGGTTTTACATTAATATCTGAAAACGTCATTTCAATGGTAGATTATAAATAGCCAATAGCTATTATATTCAAATGGCTAAGCTTTGAAAGTCTCAAAGCTATCTCATTTGAAGGGTTAAGACCATAAAGATTCGAATAGAATGGAATTCGATTTACAGTGTAACAACAACAACAAAAACTGTTTTTTATTCGAACCCGTACAAATGTGAAGTAATATTTTATAATATGAATCCTCATTTAAAATAAAATATTAGTGAACGTGATATTTAGGTGTTTAATGCATGAATCACAACATAAACACAAATATAATATAAGATATAAAAATATATAATATAGTTACTCATTTTTAAAGTTTATAAAAGGATATGTAACATGCTAATATTGAATAATAACACTGAATCATCAGTTTCATTTTTATAAACGTTTGGTAACGTAATATTTATAATTAATATGTGAAACGCTTCAAAATTATCGGAGACTATTGTTTTTCATTAAAAAAAAAAAAATGTATAGTTAATGTTAGTGTTAAAATAATACTATAGTATAATATATTAAGTATATTAAATAATTAACCATTAAGTAATGCTAGTTAAATAACAATGATGCTCTGTAGACTGTAGTTATAAATAATAATAACAATGAATTATTATACCATAATTCATAATATACAAGTTATAACCATCTAATTAAGAACGACAACGAGTAAAATGTTCAATAGTTCACAGATATTATTTTTTATTGTATTGATACATGAACTCGTGTAAATAACAATTAAATAAAAACTCACTCCGTCAAGTAACGTTTAAATAAATAAAACGTATTTATTTATCACACAGCAACGGAAAATTATGAATTATTACATTTAAAATGGCGTGAATATAATGACGTAATCTTGGTAGTTTAAGTAGAAAAATATTTAAGGAGAATATAAATACTAACAAATTATAAGTGTCCCGTACAATATTTGTTGTATAAATATCTTAAATACCTATTTTTGTATTTTAATAACTATTTAAATAATTTTCTTTGGAAGAAACAGAGTATCTATACAAACTGTGCTATTTAAACAACTTATTATTAGTAATTAAAAAGGATATACTGTACTAATATATATATATATTAAACTGGCATGATGACAAGTAGAGGGAATAACCTATTAGAGGGATACTTTAATTATTCATCAAAAATACCTATATGATTATAATATTTTTGCCAAAAAAATCTTCTTAATACTTAACAATGTTTATATCTTTATGATATTTATAAATAACTAAACGAATAAAATAGTATTAATTGTATTGTTGAGGAAAATTAAAATATTCATATAAATAATACTTACTCAAATTAAATTAATATTTAACAACTACAACTTGCAAAGAGCCTAGGTACCTCATCTTTAATAAAATTCTTATAAATTACAATAGTGTCACGATTTATAACTAAGGTACTCATATAAACTATATACTAATATATATGTAGGACATGTAGGTACTATAAAACACAACAAATACAACTTTATTGGTAATAATTATTTAAAAACTTAACAGTAATCAGTGAGATATGACGTGTAATTTAATAGTATTAAATTAGGTATAATATAAACAAGATACAATTTATAAATTATGAACTGTGATAGCGTTAAGAGGACGTCATAACCGCATGTGTTGTCTCTGTCTTACGAACGTAAGACATAGCAAATTTGCGTTCAGCCTGCTGTTAGCTTGCTTTAATATTAAATTCAATTTACCTATTATCAAACTTCAAGGTAATAATATTATCTAGAGCATCTCATAGGTTTTTGTTTATATTTTAATTTTTAAACGAGTTACGAGCATTTTAAATTCTTAATATTTTACACAACTATAACTCATTTAAAAATTAAGATATCAATAAAAGCCTATGAGATTCCCTAGATTATAGTACTACTTTTAAGTTTGATAAAAGGTAAATTGACTCTAATATTAGAAAAACAGCATAAAATTGAATCTACTAAACGCAAATTTTCCATGTATTACGTTCGTAAGACTGAGACAACACATGCGGGTATTACGTCCTCTCAAGATCCTTAAATTATATCACTATATCAATGATTGGTCAATTTCATGATACTATAAAACGTTTCTCGGAAAATTATAATTGGTGATACTACCTCGTTTGTATCATTTGTGCGTTTTTTACCCTCTACGGAATTTTGAAATTAAAACTAAAGGGGACGCAAAATTGTAACTATAATAAGAAGCTAGACTCGGTCATCACTTTAACCACTAATCTACAACTCGTACATTATACATATGTTCAATTTTTGATTAAATATTGTTTATGTATTGTATACAATATAATATTATATAATGTTTGTTGTTGGTATTTTATAATTAATTAACTGCAGTACACTTCGAAGCTATTATTTATATATTTTTGTTATTATTATTCCTAATATCGTTAATATACTAGTATTATAGCGTAAATTAAGCTGCTTCGTCGGATTCGCCGAGTCTACCGCACTAGATGTAAGCAATACCATCACACAGGTCACCTCAACAGTCAGCGATATGGCGGGGGGTTGATTATGTGTGGAGAACAGACGAGTAGTTTCAAAACCATAAAATACACGGGCAGAGTGGTACAGACGTCAGCCATTCAGTGTACCTACTAATTTTAATGCGAATAGTTGGTATATAATATTACAGAAACGTCATTGTGCGTTTGCGGCCCGATCCAGATGATAAGACACCGCCACCGCCACACTACATGCCGGCCGCGTTTGAATGCCGTTGATAAGTACAGTATAAATAAACCATGTGCGATTACCGTGTCATACACACACACACACACACACATTCATAACCCTTAACGTATACGCGTGTTTACTGCACACCACCACTGCATGTTTTAATAATAATAATAAAAACACGAGTGAACTTTGCTAGCTAAGTTTCATATAAAACCGTGTAGCGCTGCGTGAACGCGTAAACGACTTTTGCGCGTCACGCGAAAATTAAGATATTTCGGTGTGGTAAGGGTCGCAACGCGTCGAATGCGAAATCGGTATTATATATATATATATACACGATGGGGGTTTATAACATATTATAGGTGTGCGTGCGCGCGTGTGTACGTGTGTACGTGTGTACGTGTAGCTTCAGGTAGGTAGGTATACTTGCTTACCTTTACCGAGTGTATATATTATAATATATACATAGCGAGAAAAGGTCGAGAAAAAAAATGAATAAATGAGTTAGCGAAATCGTACGTACCCGTTTATTATACATATTATTTTGTACGCGTGTGGTACCTCCTATATACAACAGTCTCGCGACAGCAGCGAAAATAGAAATGAAAATCAACGGCCGATGACACGCGAGCGCGTAACCGGTCACGGACGGATGGACGGACCGTACACATCGTAATAACACGCCATCCCGCGCACACAGAGACCTCCGTGTTGTACATATTAATATACGTCATGTACCTATAAATATATGCAGAGTCATACGAGTATGATAATATTATTGTACACAATATATTGTATACACGGCCAATGGAACCGTCGCTGTGTATTTTAATGACACAACGTAATATGTGTGCACGCGGCCAACCGACGTGTGTGCGCGCGTAAATACGAATCGATCGTTTTGCGACCGGTGCGCGGTGGCACATACGCCAGGATAACCTAAACGTCGCGGGTGTACCTTTAACGTATTGCCATAAGTCGTGTATTAGCATATTAATTTTGTATAGCAAATCGCTTATAATAACAACAACAGTACTTAATATACAATGTAACACGCTAATACATAAACGTATTATATACCTACCTACCGCAACGATGTAATAATAATTATTATTAAATAATATAGGTGAACGCGGTACAGAACGGGGAAACTAATAAGTACCAAAAGCTATAGTTGCCTCAAAAATTTTAATTTGATATTTAAGCCGTTTACTCTTTAGGATACGAATATTAATACATATCAATATATGTAAAGAATATTTAAAACATTCAGTTAAATCTCGTGTACAATCAAACTATTTAAAGATTAAAATATGCTTAGGCATCATTTGCTCCGTTTTGCTTCATACCTAGAGAAAGATGGAAACGTCCCACGAATATTATTCAATTTTCATGCATATTAATCACTGATACACTTTTGTACAATAAAATTAATCGACTTGAAATTATATTTATTGAAATAACTTGTACACACACAGTATAAAAAATATAATTATAATACTTGTATTTATAGGAGAAAAATACTTAAAATATATTTTTTATTTTATTAAGAAATTATACTTAATATCTGTATACAAAAAATACAATAAGCAATAACTAATAAGTATAAAAGGTTATATGACTTGACGATTGAATGAAGTGGGTGTCCAGTGACACTACTTCAACTTGAATGGTTTTGTTTTATTAGCGTGTTTTTGTTTCATTTCATTTTTTTTTTTTAGTTTTCTATTAAGGAAGTCACGTGGCCAATTACCCTTTAAGCGAAGAGGAGGATTATCTGGTAGCTTAATAGAAGAGAGATTTGATATTAGGGGATTTAGGTGAACTTAAGTGTTGGAATAGAATTTTTTATAGTGAGTGGAAGCAAGTACTAAGAGGGTAGGAATTTTTAAGTCGTTATGAAGAGTAGTATTGGTAACGTACAACGCAACTTTGATCGATAAGCGTAAATTGATTGACCGGAAGGTTTGAAATAAATTTAGATTTGAGACTTTAGTAGATTTCGTAAATCATAATTAGAGATGTTTATAGAGGAGAAAATTGTCATTGGGTATAATTTTTGAACACAAAAGGTATCTTAAACGATGATGTTTGAAATATTTTTTTAATTTTGAAGTGGGTAGTCAAAGTTAGACGTTTATCGAGATGAATGACCAAGTATTTAACCGAGGTAACAATGGGAATTATTTTATTATTAAATGTTATTGGAGGACTGACTTTTAGGCGCCAAGGTGAAGGTGATATGTAATCATTTATTTTTATTTTCTATTGCTCGAATTTATTGAACCAGATCTACATTTTATTTGTAATTCTAAAGGCTATCAATGGAAACATTGTTGTCTGGGTCAAAAGAACTTTGTAATTGCTTGAAAATATAAAATAATTCCTTTTATTATGAATAAATATAAACTTATTTTTATATAAACTGTATGCGTATACTTAATACGGAGTCCGGTACAAATATTTGGATCTATAATATCCTAGGAAAAAATATCTATTTAAAAATATATAAATGGAAAAGTTAACATTTTTGAAAATACTTTTTTTTATTTTAAGTCGTTACAAAACAAAATAATTTGTTCGGATCATTTTTGCTCATACTTAATACTTCTGTTCTGATATTATAGATTTAGATATTTTTACTTATATTCACGTAGTATATAAAAATACACTGCAAGTAAGTAAAATAAAATTATAAATCCAAAATTAAAAAAAATTAGGTCTATAACCAAGTCTACCCCATTATACCCATAAATATATATATATACTTTTAAATACAGTCATTGCTGATAAACACTGCAAGTAATTTTAAAAATTCTTAGTATTACTAAAATTAAGTTAAAAACACTTAATATACAATGCAAAAATAAAAAACGGTTAAAGCAAACAAATAACATGAAGCTTAAAAAAAAAATAACAGTTTATCTAACTGATAAGAGGAAGGCCTTGGATGATTTAAACTTATTACTGATAAGATATTTGATGTATGATCATGAAATTGTTACTACCTGATATAAAACCAAAGGTCCTAAATATCAATTATTTAATAATTGTTACCAGTATAATATAAGACATAAAATATAGAACGTGCCCGCTATGTCCCACCTTTCCCTAATTATAATAGGTAATAATATTATATCATATTATATATATATTATATAATACAGACAAAGTTTTGAGACTTCAAACGGAGGTATGCCGGTCCTCATCTGAAATGTTTTCAAAAAAATATATCATGTACTCATATAGACAAAATGCGTATAAACCTTAATTATTTTTATAAACATCGATGTTAAACGATATTATGACAACATGATAACTAAAAAAAATTTAATTTAATAATATTTTAAATTTTATCTATAATATTAGCGATAAAAATGTTTAATTTTTTTACTCATGATCTCCCTCAGTCCTCCTCTCCTCGTAATTTTTTCTACAGACAACATATATATATATTACACAAATTAAACATTTATATACCTATACGTTGTTTAACGTGTAGCACTCGTGCGACACCTGAACCAACAAGTGACGCCAGCAAAAAAGATTCGCGTGTGTGAAAACGCGATCGCACATAATACAATAACTACAATAAACTACTAGTATGATATACATTGTGTAAGTAATATATAATAATGATTTAAAACACGATACATGTACAACGAGGTTATGTTTTATATTATAAAATGCGTTATTTTATATAATATATTATTCATGTACGAGAGCGCGTTTATTACTTAAACGTGAAAATAATATTATATTGTATATATGCCAAACGCACGCAAATATTGTTATATTGTATATAATTGTCATTTGTCATACCTACGCGTTCCATATAGGTATGAACGTACCGTATAATATATTATATTGTTTTATTGATAATAAACTAGCGGTGACCGACCACAGTGGCTCTATGACGTTCGCGGCGCATCTGTGCAAACCGCATATAATTTATATCACTACTACATAAACGCCTCGGAGACAGTTTCGTTCATGTTATAAACTATTTTTTTTCATTAGTATTATTTAAATGTATATAATATGTTATATAATATAATGACTATAATAGTTGTTTACTCTTTGGATCCAACTCTCTCTAGGTTAGGTTCTAGTCGTTCTATTTTTTTTTTTCAATATTTCTGCCCCGAGCAAGACTGTAAAACGAAATTTTCATTTTTACACGAACGTCGAACACACATATCATATAGATTCTATAGATTCATATTATATAGATGGATACGGCAACCCATAAAACTCGCATCCAATACACTATTTGTGAGGCGGCGGCACCCTGGAGGGTTCGATACTCTCCGCGTAACCCCCACGCGCCTGCAAATTAACCAGCCGATCAATCAATCTTTTATTTCGTATTTTTTACCCTTTTTTCATCATCATTCTTTGTGTGCGATAAAAAATGTTCTACAATTTTATTATTATTATTTTTTAATAACATTAAAACACTGTGTTTCATATATAATGTTCGTTCGTCTTTCAAGTGCGCTTCAAACACTCGTAGTGATGTGTATTAGAGCCGCTTGATATGACGTCATACATACGCAAGGATGATCTGAGGGTTAAATGTGCAAATAATGTTTTACTATGAGGTGTAAACACACAGTTTGACCGTAATAATAATAATAATAATTACTATATTATTATAATATGTACATGCTTGTGCGTTACCATCTGACCGGGGCGCGTTTTTCTTTTTAATAACTCTTCACAGTCTTTATAAATTGTCGGTCGTCTACCATCGGCGATACCACTGCCACACATTTGACCTCGCACGTGGTGGGCGGTGGCCGGTGGCCATCACTAGCAACCCGCATCATATCGTGTGACTGAACGATGAAACTATGGACGGCTGATGTGCCGGTGTAGCTCGTGTGGAAATTCCGATAAACTATACCCTTTGAAATTAAACATGAAAATTTCATTATCTTATTAAATTAAAATATAAACCCCTATTGATTTAATGAAGTTTCCTACTCTCGACAATGTCCACCGGGAGAAAAACATTACGGTATGGATAGTTCATAATAATTGTGCTTTCTCGAGCGTGGGTAAATTATGATGTGTCTTTCAGAATTCAATTTAATTATAAATTCAATACACTTATATATGATAAAAAAAAAACACCTTAAATTTATATTTTATAACATAATCATATTATACCATGATGTTTTAAAAACGATTGTTTAGATAACAATAAATAACAGTAAACATTATTAATATCTATAGTGTAATCACTGAGTCACCACGGTTTAAAAATATATACGCGAGTATGAGGTTTTCAATTTTAAATAAAAAAAAAAGAGATTGAATCCCTTACTGCATATACATAGTATAAAATAAATTAACTTTACTCGTTTATTTTATAAATAAATGCATAACTTTATTAAGTACAAATAATATCAAACATTCACTTTCTTTCAAAACTAGGTAGAACAATTGTATAATTTAGTTTACAGCACGCACGCGTTTATAATAGTTAGAAAAATAATAGGTACCTACCTAATACATAAATATAATATATAATACATCCAAATTAATTTCATATAAATAATATTACACATCAAAACCAATACAAATAAATTCAGATGTGTAATTACCAAAAATTAAAAAAAATTGTCCAAATAAGGAATTTAGAGGGGCTATGGAGGTAAAAGTTTTTATATTTAAAAGCGATTTATATTTATGTTATGTTGTATTTACCAAATATATTTTGAAATAAATTAGAGTAATGAGATTATAACATGAATATTTTCTAAGTAATTACAGCTTAAATTTATAATATTTATAACAATATTATATAATACGAGACTTGACAATAATATTAATCGGAGAAAATACTACTTTGTATATAAATCACTATTAAAACAGTTTAGACGTCTTAAATAATTGTACATCTTTAATTAATCATTCATTTTAGGGTTTATGGAAATTACAAAATTAATGAACCTCTCTTTACTAGTTCCGTTAAAGTTTGATCAAAGTTATCTGAAACGGTTATTGCGATCAGGAAAAGGATATGATGATCATTTTTTCTATCTAAATATTAGTATTTAATATTTATTACAGATGTTTAATTCAATTGAAAAGTTCATTTTAACTGAATGATAATTACCGAAATAAGATACTTATTCCACTTAAAAACAAATAATCTTTTTTATATAACATAATTATTTAATTAAGGATTTCAAAATTATCGATAATTATCAATATTTTACGTAAAACCATTTTATAAATGAATATATTTTCAATAGATTCAGATCCAGAATTTCTACTAGCATCTTTAAAACTAAGTATCATAACTTAAAATATAATATACTATTACGTTATTTACTTTTATATTAAACTAGATGTTAACTAAACGAAAAATGCCATTAAAATACCCAACATTTTATATTTAAGATGATTTAAAAATAATCATCAAATTAACTTGGAGCATTATTATGACTTTTTGAGGTACTTTATATCAAAAAAATACTTATATTAATAATTTTCCAGTTGACGAAATTCGGTTAAACAATTATTTTTATTTATCTTCCTCCTTAACCACTTATTTTGTAAGCGAAGTAAAAGTAATTTAATCATAAGGTATAAAAAATATACCTGTGCATTTTTAAATGTGTCTAAATTTTAAAATAATTAATAACCAACGAAATAATGAATTCTGCCGTTGAAAACAAAACATAAACGGTTGTGCGTGCTGACCAACCATAAATACATAGGTATTGTTAGCAAAAACAATACCCATCGCTATAAAAGCCAATACAAGAAACGATTTTGTCGACGATATTTGTTTTATGGAACAACATGAGTTTGTCTTAGTTTCAAATTAGAAATACCCGAAACTATTGGTTATACACATTAGACCTCGACAATTCTCAAACCAAAGTTGTAGAAAGATAGTAAAACAGGATAAGAAGAATAAAGAAAAAAAACACTTGTCATTAAACCACTGAAATTTGTTTTACACTTATAATGTGACATTTTGACGTTCAATTGCTATTGGCTAACAAAGCTAGTCAGGTGAAGAATAAAAACACACTGACACCTTATAAACAACATATCATATAATGTACGCTACTCTACAATACAGTATAGAAATTACATTCTTTTACAATTAATGAACTAATATTTAAATGATATTGTATAATTTATAAATATTTAAAATTAAATTAAATTTGTACGTAAGATATAAGTAATAAAATTATTTGTGTATCGTTTAATTTGCTAAAATATAAAATGACGCCTAAATAAATATTTTCAAAATTATTAAACACAAAGTTAAGTAAATAAAGATAGCAATAAAAATTTACTTAATATTCAATGATAAATATAATATATGATACCAACAAAAATATGATGAATAATATAAATTTAATGAATATAAAAAATACGAGAAAGTAAAAGACGAACAACTCATTGTTATGAGTTTGTAGTATTGATCAGTCACGCCACTGATTCGAGTAGGCCACATGCCAACGTATTATAGAACCAAATGTCCTCAAGTTGCAATATTATTTAGTAGTTGAATTAACACGTAAAATTTTATGAAAATCAATTTTGAACGAACATATTGTATTTTTACAGAAACAACTAATAACAATATATCAAAATAAAACTTTTAAAATTCTAATTTGTCAAATTTAATCAATAATTTATCAAGCTCAGACATTATAATCTCTGGGATCTACTTATAGTCAGTTATAAAAACATTATAACACATTATCAATACTAATTACTAGAACAATTTTAAAGCGAAAATTGATTTAAACTCGAGGTAACCCAAAATAAAAAAACTAAAGATTACAGATTGTACTTGATTTTAGGATGTTGTAAATTTGTAAACTTTGAAAATTAAAAATTAAAAAGAATAAAACCAACGCTCTTGAAAATAATTTTCAGATAATTTATTATATTCATGACATTATGATCTTTTAATGTGTTGAGTAATGGTATATTTTTAAGCATTTAAGCCCTCGTGAAAAAAATAACTTACAAGATAATAGATACTAAACAAATGTCCTATATAAATTATCACTATTAGTATCACTGATTAAATATTTGCAATTTAAAGTACCTAATAAAACTTTTTCTTTATTTAGTAATTTATACTCAATTCTCTTTATTTAATTTATAAACATATTTGAATCAAGCTTCTCTTTATTAACTGTACATACTATATACTAAAATATTATATTTTGTTTGTGTTATAATCCTAGTTGTTACTGAATAAGAAATAACGTATTATTATGTCAAAATAAATGAACATTTTGTTGACCACCAAACTCAAAAATAAATCTCACGTCTACTTTAATTATTATTTTTATAAATACAACATACTCAAAATTTCTTTTCTACACTTCAATAATCCATATCTTATATTATAGCCATCCTATAGTTATTGCATTTACCCCTTCGGCTTTCTTACAAAATATTTCTCCGGCCATCCCAATGTTATTCTCAATACAAAATATATTTTAGTACAATAGAAATACTTTTTCTTCATTGCACAGATTGTATCAATCCCCCACGTTTCATATAATTGTTTGTATTTTATCGATATTCTTATACTTCGATAATACTTCAAAAATATTTACAGTATCTTATTCTCGAAAACGATCAATCGTAACTATTATTTTTTGGCTATTATTCATGTATCATACGAATTTTAAATGATATGTGAAGAATAAGGGAATTTCACATAGTGACTTTTAAGTTCCTACCATAATAAATATAGTTAAATACTTTCACAGTTAATTTTTTTCTTGGTCCAAATTACCGAATAACATCATGAAATTTTAGTTCATTTTCTTACTAAAAAAAAAAAAATTATACATTTAAAACATTGGGAATATTAATTTCCTGTTCACATGTTTAAAATATATTCGTTATCTTGATTTATATTTTTAGGGATAATGTTTCCTCATCACCTTTGTATTTGAAGTTTTTTTCATAATTTTACTTTATTATAAAATACCGATAATATTACAAAAATATTAGCTATAATATCATTGATATCGTTTTAGAGCAGACATGTCAAACACACGACCATCTACTCATTGTTTATGGGCGACCATTAAGATCATTGGGAAATTAAGTGAAAATTAAAAAAAACAAAACAAAAAAATACAATTTCTATTTTGTATCGTAAATATATTAGAAAGAGAGAGAGAGAGAAAGAGAGTAATAGATATTTTTTTATACATATTACGCATTTTCTCAGAAATAATTGTTATACATTTGTATAGAATATTTTTTTCGAAAAGTATTTTATGCATAGTATTCTAATAAATATTCTTGGTTCAGTCGATTGATACTTTACGTTTGACATGCTTATATTAGAGTATATTTTGCTTACATATTTACAAATGGCTAAACTGTTTTTTATAATATGTTTTTCTAATAGAAGATTTTTATCATTTTATCATTATATTACGATGTTGAGCTTAAAATTAAACTTAACTTGGTTAAAATTAATTGGTAAAACTTAAAAACACTTTTACAATAAATTTAAAAATTCCATCCTGTATGCATTGATTAATATACTCGTAATATTTATTATAAAAGCTAAAGGTAATTAATTAAAAATACTTTTTTTTTATAAATTATAATTATACCAGTAACTTAAAAGAACACCTAATCTCGTAAATTGATTAATTTAACTGTTATTTTTCGTATGATAAACCTAATTACTTCAAAACAAAGACAACAAAATCAAATTTTTAAAACCCTAAATATAATAGACAAACGTCATAATATAATTATCTCATTTGGATTTTATTTTTATTAAATACAAAATGTTACTGTTGATACTAATACTGTGTTGTTAAATGTTTCATTAGTATCTACAGAATACAGGCAATAACTTCTAATATTCAATGAAACAAAATTGCATATATATATAATTTACTTAAGCCAGCAATACCGAGCAATTCACACCGTTTACAAATAAAACCGCAATGTTTAACACACATATTTCAACGTTCGTTCAAAATTAATAGCCTGTTCGCTCAATACTGTAGGTAGTACTGTAGTAGGTACCTACAACAGCGATCTTTTTTTTATTTACATTCAATTTATTTTACCTAACCTATGTCGTTGTTGTTTTTTATGTTAGTCATCAAAAAACGTGTTACCGTAAACGCCTATCGAATTTAAACGATTAATAATATATAATGTTATTTATTGTGAAACAAAACTAATTGTCTGGAGATTATATTGGCGTAAAATGAAGTTCACGAGAACTTTTTGAAAAGTTAAATCCTAAAACTTTTTTAAACACTTTGATAGCCCATACTAGGTCACACGGTGGGTGTTACACAATTAAATACCGTAAATCTAATTGTTTGCTACAAAACTTGTATAATAACACTATGAGTCATTCATTTATTACAAAATAAAATACTTAATATAAGACTGTGATATAAAAACATCAACTCAAATGTAATGAATATAAAGATATTTAAAAATATATTATTGAAAATTAGAAATACCTTTGATTTTGTATGAAATTATTTCGGTACAACATTAATAATGCTTAAAATCTCAATTTAGAACAATATTCGAAAACATTAATTATAATGATTTACGAAAATACATTTATTTATTAGTTGGTCATTTATGTGTTAAAAAATGATGTAAGTGTAACTTTTCAATAATATTAAATATAATATTTTCGAGGAAATAATACAAAGCATACCATTCAAGGTTTGAGTTAACTATTTTTGGCACTTCTGTATTAATATACAAAATAACTTTATTTTTATTATCTTATTTATTAAGAATATTTTTAAACAAATAAATTGAATTGTTTGCTCCACAATTTCTATATTATTTTATCGATTTAAACGGAATTGTTTTGTACCTATATTCTTTCGGCCTTATAGCATTTGAAATATTGATAACACTGTGCATTCATATAATATTATGGTTATCGACTCGTGGTAAACGCAACGCATGATGGTACGGAGGGAACGTTACGGGGACGCCAACATCCGCATAGTCTACACATTCGGAAACGGTCCACTAATAATGATTACAAACAGCAGTATACTGGAATTCAAAAGATCTTTATGTTATATATATATGCCTTCTTCCTGTCTGTCTTCTGTAGTATATTTACCTATCCATACGTTACTCGTAATATTTGTTGCTTTTTGATACCGTGCAACCGGCAGATATATGAGTCGGTATAGGCGTATACACTGAATTATCAAAACCGATACCGACGAAACTTATATAATATAATACATAATCATCGGTCTGCCACAGTTGAAACATTGGCATTTCGTCATATATTATTATTATACAGCTATCACGACGTACTATGCATTCAATACATATATATATATATATACAGCAAAGATACGCCAAAAGTGTATCGGTAAGTGTCTACAACCGTATAAAATGATGAACGAAACAATAGTGTGCACACGCGCACGCATGTGTGTGTGTGTGTGTGTGTGCGTGCGTGCGTGCGTGCGTGCGTGCGTATAATGGTTAGCAGTGGACACGTTTTCATTGATACCCGACACGAGTGCGGTAGGTCTATGCAGGAAGCTCAGCAAATCGATCTCGCATACCTACACAGTGTCTACGCGTGAAATAAAACGGTTGTGATGCGGAGAAATGACATTTCCCTTATTACAATATCAGTACCTACTGCACCACCGCTGATAACCGTATATTATAATACGCAAGCAAGTAGTTTGGATGTGTGCTAAGATAAAAGTATATCATATTGTGTATCTATGCGTCGTCGTGATGTCGAAAAGTTATACATAATTATGCATACAATACGAGCACGATATGATAAATATAATATTATGTGGTATGGCGTCACGCCGGTGTTCGCTATACGATATGTAATAATAATATAATATATAAATTACGTTTCATACGACACTTGATCAATATTGTCGGTTTTTAATGGCCAAAAGGAAAAACGAGTTTTCATTCGGCAAGAAGAAAATCTAGTTCATATAATACCAGCGTGACGTCATGTGTACGAGGGTGGCGTCACTAGTTGGCGAGTGGAAACTCGATTTTTCTCGTAAATTTTGTTGAAAACAATTTTTTTCCCCGCGCCTCTCTCTAATCCTCGTCCACCACCGACGGCAACTCCTCGTCCACCGTTCCTTACCTTAGGCAACGGATCGTGTAATAAGATTGCCAAAATCCGAGTATCATTCGAGTTGTCGTAAACAGCCATATTAAGTAATAGTAGATACAGCAGAACTTCAAGACTGCGTTAAGAGTTATGTGAAGCCAATGCCGCGAACATTTGTTTTTTTTTTTTTTTTTGATTTTAGACCGAATCGGCAAAAGACTCGACAAATAAACGGAATAATACCGTGTTTGAGTATATAATACACTTAATATGCATTGTGTTCAATTCTAACGACACGAATTCCCTTTGTCTTTTAACCGTAAAGTTCTCGATCCTTTTTCACGTGCCGGCGATAATCAAAGGTGATAATCCGCCGGCCGAGTAATAATAAATACGAGCACATGAAATTATGACGATGCCCGTTTTTCGATCTCTTCAAACGAAACCGGAAATTAGAAAAGTTCTTCTAGGGGGCTGATATAGTATACGTTTTATAGCGTGCGGGCGCCCGACCGTGTTGGCAATAGAGTGGTTTCTTTTCGGCGAGTTTTTATCAAAAAGTCCAATAATTATATACGATGTACGCTATATACCTACGCATCGGCGGTGGCCCAGTTCCATTGTGAAAGAAATTGGCGGCGTGCCTAATTAGTTTTTCAGACGGCTTTTCCCGCGGCGGGAAAAATAACGACGAATGAATAAAAGCTGTGATCGGACGCGGGGATAATAAAAACCCTCCCGGGAGTGAAAAAAAATTGCAAAAATTTACTAGCAATAAATCCACCCGCACACGGGGTGTTCGGCGGGGCGGACAGAGAACACGGGGTGAGGTACGCATCATGTGTACTTACGGCGACGCGTGGCGAGTCGTAGTAATAGTATCGTAGCGGTTGTATAACAGTCGGCGGCGGCGGCGGCGGCGGCGGCGGTGGAGGTTGTGCTAGCGATAGTAGTAGTAGCGGCGACGGTAGTGGTGGTGGCGGCGGTGTCAGTGCTGATGGGTATCTCGTGTTTCCGCGAGACCGTTGATAATAGCAGCGACTGTACCTGAGTGATAATAGCTTTGCGAGCGTGCTGAGGTGCGGCCGCCGTTCGATAGTACAAAAGCGGCGACGGCGACTGCGACGGCAGTGGTAATGACGACGACGGCGGCGGCAATAACGGCGACGACGACGACGACGGCACCGGTCGGGACGACGACGGCAACGGCGACGGCCGTGCGGGGCGAACGTGCACTCGGCGGTGCGACTGACCACTGCGAGCGCGGCGGAATCAGCGACAGCGATAAGGGCCGGCTGTGTCGGACGCGTTGTTGTTGTTATTGTCGTTAGTGCTGCTGCCGTCGGACGGCGGCATCGACGGCGACGGCGACGTAGGACGTAGGCGGCGATACGAAACG
Organism: Rhopalosiphum maidis; assembly: GCF_003676215.2. Lineage (NCBI taxonomy): Eukaryota > Metazoa > Arthropoda > Insecta > Hemiptera > Aphididae > Rhopalosiphum > Rhopalosiphum maidis. The sequence continues at coordinate 54,662,797 of NC_040878.1, forward strand.
GCGGCGAAAGCTGCGATACGGGTGCGCCGTAACGACGGCGGCGATAATAAAGCTCTGGACGGCTGCGGCATCGCCACTGACGGGCACGAAAAAGTATCGGCCGGCGCGCCGCAAAGTTGGTAGCACGGTGTGTTGTACGCGTGTGTACGACTACGTCATAGCGATACAATAAACGTATATACATACATACGCCACCGTTCGGCGTGTACGTCGCGCGCGCACAGTCAGCTGAGCAGAGTATAATATTGCGCCCTCTCACGCTGTCGCCGGCGCGAAGGGTAGTGGCGGAGATGCCCATCATCACCATTCACCGCCGCCACCCTTTCGAATGCGCGCGCACCAAAGTCGTTCGCCCGCATGTCGCGTGATAACGTGCGGTATATACGTATAATAAATATAATACGCGTATACCTATATATAATATGTATACGCGTAGACAGTGACACCGCCACCGAGAAACCGACACCACGTCCTGTTCTACTACTACTTCTTCTTCTTCTTCTTCTTCTTCTTCTTCTATTACTTCTTCTTGCACTATCTGTTGTCCGCCGACCCTGTGACCGCCGCCCCCGCACACACACACAATATTATACTACCGCGCGTCAGTGTTCGTTTAGACGAAACTTTCTGCTCCCGTTCTTCTGCCACCACCACCACCGCCGTTGTGTATAGTCGTCGTCGCCACTGATGACCAACCGCCGGTCATCCTTTCCCCGATCCTTTCCCGAAAGACCCACCCCTTCCTAAGCACACACGCATATACACGGCTATTATGCCCCGCTGGTGATAAGGATAAGTCATATCTCCGTATATTGTCATGTACCTACCTATATATATTATTATTGCATAAGCGCGTATAATAATAATGTAGACATGGCCGCACGACGATCTATACACGCGTGACCTCCGCCGTCGGATTTATAATAATAATAATATATATCATGCTATAGCAAGCGGTTTGAAAACGGACGACTGGCTATACGATTTCCGTTATTTTTTTCATCGATTTATCAATTTTCTGACACACTTACAAGTTACTACCGATAAAACTCCATCGTCCCCGATTTATAATGTTATATAATAGCCCTTCTCTATATACAAGGAGTGTCGATATGATGAGTCGTCGAGCATTCGTCAACTTCACAACGCAACACCAATAATATGTTAAGCTATTCTACTAAACATTCTAATGTTTTGTACATATAATTTATTTATTCGATAAAATCTTATATGATTTAACTCTGATTGTTTTTTGTCGATAACTGTGGATTATAAATTATAATTAATTATTTTTCGCCGGTAAAACATTATGTTTCGTAATGATTTTGTTGATTTTACCTTTTAATACACACCAAACCAAACAACGCAAACCCGTTAAGTCATTTACTAAAATACAAAATTAACTATTTATTAAGTATTTGTTATCAGCAGTGCTCGAATTGGTAAAAATTAAGTAGAGGAGTTCAATCCAACGATTTAAAAACTGCGTTCCAAGTGCACAATTACTTATCACAGACCTATGGGGGGGGCGGCTTTGTCAACCTTGCTTATATTTTGAATACCACTTTTAAGCTACATAGATATTTTAATCCTACCTTCATACTAGTCCAAAAAATAGATATGTACAATAAATTATAGGCAAGTAGCGGTGTGATATTATAATTAATTAATAAGCAAACTACAAAAAAAATATATAAGGCCATAGAAATGATAATAATAATAATAATAAATTAATAAGCTATTATCAAAAATAATTTTGATACTGAAAATTGTAAAATTCGTTGTATTATAAATTGAAATCCACATTTTAGTAAAAATTATTTTGAACATAAGTTTGTGCCGTTGCCCCGTTCCTGTGAAAAAATAAAGTTGGAGTACGCAAAAAAAATAAATAAATAATAGGGGAGCTCTGTTACCCTGTGCACCCCCCCCCCCCAAAAAAAAATAAAAAATAAAAATATTCGAGCACTGGTTATAAGACTATAAAATACGAAATATGATAAATAGAGGAAAAATAGAAATTCAACAAAAATCATAATATATTATTTCATGGTTTACTCGTCGTAAAATAATTGTTTTAAAATCGATATTTTATTTTCATCAATAATTTTAACTATTAATTACAACAGTCTAAATTTGTACCGTAATTATAATTTGTATTAATATTGTGGTCTGTAGAATAATTTATAAGCTACAATGAGATTATTATTACAATATATTAGAAAAATAGATAAAAATTAAGATATCTTTAGGTTTTAATTACATAAAATATAAAATTAATTAATATATATAATAAATTATATTTAAAATATTTTACTAAATTAGCCATAAATATGGCTTTATTTATAAACTTATTTATGAATACTGAATACATAATGCCTAATTTAATCTCCTGTACATTTTAACCATGATAAACTAATCGTATTTACCGCTTACAAAGTAAATATTTGTTATTTAATTTTACCAAATATTATACTCTGTTGGTCTGTTATGCTCAGACGAAATTTTCAATTAATCAATATTTCGAAACATAACGCAGTATCTACCCAATTGTTGTTTAATTGGTAATATTATGTATTTTATTCTACTGTAAAATAATTACAATTCCAAACAATACGAACTTAAAATATGTATATCGTTTGAACTACATTTTTTTGTATTTGAAACCTAAATTTATTTATCAAAATACATTATTTTATTCATTATATTATTGATCTACTTTACCTAGTTTACGGCTATATCAACCTATCTAATTTTTTTTTCCTACTGCAAATATATTATGTACAACATTTTACACTATACAACTATAAAACTATATATAAATATAAATTATAATCGTGAAAAGTCGACGCGTAAATAATTTACAATCCGTAAACCATTGAATTTTATTTTAATTACAAATACAATTTTAGTCGAAATAATTATATAATTATACTTTGTTATATATAGCGTATATATCTACTTTTAAATTTAATTTTGTTATAAAATAGGAATAGTATTATTATATAGGTAATTTTTAAATAAATTGGTAAGAAAAACGTCTAAAAGTACTAGTAGTACTGTACCACTATTAAAATATACTAATATAGTCATGTAGGTTATACATTTATTTATATTAAGTAGGTATATTACATATATTGTACCTACTTATTCACAATAACACTAATATATATTTTATATGAGCAAAAATACTTTGGAATCCTATAAATTGTAATTCTGTAAAAATTATTAATAATATAACACATACAGTGACTTATTTCTTATTAGCAACAAAATATGTGAAGATTATTATGTATAATGTGGACGCATTTTAGAAAACTATACAGAAAGCAATCATTATAGACTATATTATATATACTCGTGTACTCACGGTATCAATCTTTTTAAACTATTACAGCCGCTTGACGCTTGACACTTGACACTATTTTAGTCACGACTAAAATGTATTAATTTTAGGTTAATAGGAATTTCTTATTAACCTAATCCAATTACAGAAATTAATTTCAAAACCCCTCCTATTGTTGAACGAAATTAATTTATGAAAGAAAAATACTATTGAAGATAATCTCTCCGTACTCCAAGTTGTCTTTCTTAATATTTTTCTCAACAAAGAATAGTCATTTGAGCAATAAGACTAAACCTAGGTTGTCAAAGAAAAGATAAAATTAAATATATGATTCAGGAAATAACTTAATAATTGTACAAATAACAATATTATTAAATGAGTGTAGTAGTCGTAGTAGTAGTAGTAGTAGTAGTAGTAGTAGTAGTAGTAGTAGTAGTAGTAGTAGTAGTAGTAGTAGTAGTAATAGTTTAAACTGCTTCAATAATACTACCGCAGTTAATAAGAAATACTGAAATAGTATTAGGTTAGAATGAAAATTTTAAAACCATTTACAAATAGATTTGTACTTAAAGCAACATAGATTTTAAAGATAATAAAATAAATAATACAGTAAATTAGAAAACATGCACCTATATTTTTTTTTCGTTAACATAATAATAATTTATTTTTCAGTTAAAATATTAATGCACCCTGTAGTGAAGAAAAATATATTCTTATTAAATTAAAAACATTAATTTTTTTAATTTTACTATTGAAATATATTATATTGTATAAACTATATAAAAAACCTACATATATTTTATAATACATACATATAATAGAAGTACTATAGTAGTATTTATCAAACAATCATTATTTTAAAATCAATTAAAATTTTTTTTTTAATTTAATCTCCAGTTAAAATAAAACAACATTTTTTTTTTTGTTAATACATTTTGAAATGATGAGTGTTATTCAATAAATTAATCATCCATTACACTACTGTAGTACTTTAAGTAAATTTATGCATTATAAAATACATGTATATTATATAGTTAATATATATATAATTATATATTATATACCTATTATAAATGTATAAATATATATTATAAAATATTTAATCGTAGATTCAATTCTTAAACTTCAATTTACTTTTAATTTAAAACTGATTATATTATAATATACTATATAGAGCGTTTCTTTTATCAAATATGACTCATGATTTCAAAATCCATTAATGTTTTTAAAAACATTTTTTTTTTTTTTACATAATTTCCCATCAAAATATAAGAAACTTTTTTTTTAATTTTATATCTTTTGATATTTGTTATCGTTATAATTTTTACACATAAACTATTCGTCTAAATTTCGATTTTTATGTATCGAAATACCCCGAAAAATATGCTGATTCAAGATATAAAATTAATAATTATAAAAGTATTTTGTCATTCAAAATAGAATAAAATGAAATAATTTTTTCTCTTTGTATTTTTTATTTTATTAAAAATATAACTCTTCCAAATTATATTATAATTTTGTTTTCTGGCTTTAAATAAAACGCTTCTTTAAAATAGTGGACCAATTACATTTTTGTAAAAAGATTCATTGTGGCCCAATCACCCAATTCTTAGGTGCTCATTGCGTATCATTTATATTTAATATTTATACTCGTAAATGTATAGTTAGTTATCTGTGTGGATATTATATGTTTAAAGACCGGATTTATATGCACTTAAAAGTTTAAAATATGCAAAATAACTTTTGATTACTACAATTAGGTATTTATTTATTGTAAAATTATAAAATTAAAACATTAATGATGGAAAAAAATAAACTACAATATTATATATACAATATATTTTATGATTGTGATGAAAAAATAGTCAATTTATTCGTTATTGGAAAAACAATAATATGTCAATCAATTTTCAAGCTGATGGTAATATTTATAGTAATATTAAACTTGGACACTTAGGCATTGCGAAATAACTAACACAAATAATGTTATATAAAATGAACACATTTTTATAATACATTGATTATTGCCGAATGTACATTTTGAACTACAGTCGTCAATCTGTTAGTCCGTGTTCTGTAGTATTGACGAATGACAATAAGTCGATAATGTTAGACAAAATAGATACGATAGAAATATTTGATATGAAAATCAGTATGAAATGAATTAGGTATACCTACCTAGTACCTACTTACCAACTAATAAGTAATAATTATCTAAGGAAACGTAATATTACATTTTTAAAAGTATTTTCAATTTTTGTATTGTAGACCAAATTTTTAGAAAATAATTGTATATAAAATTATAAAACTAAACTTAAACATTTAAATGTATACGTAATATGCAAAAACATGCGTTTTTATGGAAAATATGCACTTGTATTCAAAATATGCAAAATAAAAATTTGTTTAGATATGATTGATGAAAATCCATTTACTAAATGTAATTGCTTATAAAAATATGAATACGTAGAGTTTACATAACTCTGGTCTTTATATTTTTATATTATAAATATATCTATAAACTTAATAATAGATTAAAAAAATTATTTATACAACAACTTTGAAATTGTGATAATTATAATTGAATACATTAGGCAACACTGTAAAAGTTAAAATATAAATATTTTACAATACTCACATCATGCTCAGTACACCCATACAACATAAAATACAAAAAAATGTGTGTATGTTTTATGTAATTGTAAAATATGAGATTTTGAAAATAAATTATTTTTTTATTTAGATGTAGTAGAACACGGTAACTAGTTACCTAACTTAACTTACCATGAATTACATGTAAAGAGTTTTAGGTAATTTAATATATTGTGTAAAAAAATATATTTCAATAGTATATTTATATTATCAAATACTCGAATAAAGGTATGCACTTAGTTTTATAAGTAGTTCCAATAAAATATTCAACGGCATCACGACATGTATACTTAGACATACCTAATAACTTTTAAAATATTTTCTAAACCTTTTAGGTTTATAATCAAACCTAAAACGTTTACAATAAGTACATTAATATCATACACATTTTTTCATTTTCAATATTTACTATACTGATTATGGACTATCAACGGTTTAATGGATTATAGATAATATCGTATGAATATAACATAATCTACAATACTATACGTACATTTTTATTTTTATTTCATATTCATTAATACGTACCTACTCTACCTGCTTAGTAACATATACCGCTAACTTTGATTAATATCTTTGATTAATATTACTCATAATAGGTTCACTATACATTTACGAATTACATTAAATTGAGACGTCTATCCAGTTTTTTTAGGTATTTAATTTATTTGAAATTAATTGGTAGAACATTGCACAGCTTACGATACGAAACGACAAAGTATATTCAACGGCGTGGTGGTACCTATTCGTTCAAAATTATCATCGTTATACCAAATACTTGGTGAACCTACAATTTATTACAAGTATTAAATCATTGAATGCATGTATGTGAAATCAAATCAAATATAATTTTCATAATTAATCGGCTTATGTAATGATTTCAAAAATATTTGAAGAAAAGGTTCGGGCGGACTTGTTGTAACTCATGAAAGTATTTTTTTTTTTTAATTATCCTTTAATTCAATGATTTTAATTATTTAACAACCCAAATGGGTGATGAGTACATTTAACATTATAACCTTTACAGTATAAAATAATGAATAAAACAATATGGATCAAGTACAAAATAGTATACATAATGTACATTAATATTCATTATTATTACTTTTTATTTAATTACATGTATGAATCGACAGTAAAAAAATCAAAATTTGGTACATTATTACAGGCATTTAAAAAACAGTAGGTACCTACTCCAGACTAATTTAAAATAATTGAATCATACTGGTTGAGCATTGTAAACACACACATTGTTGGAGACTATTCAGCAAACTTTCATGACGGTTAAAGCCGTTGAAGTAACTCAACTAGAACAACCAAAACAATAATTGCTGAATCCAATTCTATAATAGCCCAAAAGTATTCGCGCGTGGGACTCAATTAATATTACTAAAATTTGCATACTTTAAAATAATATTAACTATTATATGCAAAATTCTAACAAAATATATTATTTCACAAAATTTTATTACTCAGTTATAAATATTTAGGGTCTTAATGTATATATCTATAATGTATTACCTATATCATGGATCACCAAATGGCGGTTCGCGGCCGCATACGATCCGCCAACACATTTTATCCGGCTCGCAGACAAAGAATAAATAACACACATAATGACAACATTAAATGTGCTATTATTGTAAATTATTATTTTTGTTAAATATTATTGGTTTTTTAAACAATGTAAATATGTACTTAGAATTTTTATGGCCCACGGAAAATTTTCAGATTCCTAATGTGGCCTTTCAAAAATATTAATTGGTAAAAAAACAATTAAGATAAATAAAATATGGTTTTTTGTAAAACATTTCTATTAATTGTATTGATAAACCTTCTCAATATGATTTGAATTTAAATAAAACGTTGTATCTTTAAAATTTTAACAAAATATTTAAATACTTTAAAAGTAAAAAAGATATTTGAAAATACATCAAAGTAAAATTATTTTAATAACTAATTTTGAATTAAAGATTACTTTTTTACATTAATGCATCAAGCCATAGTTATTACAATTATTTTTCTATACTAGCTTTATGCCTTTATATGAAAAATGCGGTGGCCCATCTTTACCATATTAATTATTAATGTACTTACACGGTGCATAAATTAATATATCTATAAATATATTTTTTTTTGTACTAAAAATAATAGTCGTGTTCATTATTTCTTGTTGAATTTTATAAAATTTATATACTTATTATATAATTTTCTACTCGCAATTGTTTTTGTTTAATTCGAATGTAAACTATAATTATTATTAATACTAGCTAATAATAATATTCGCTCTCTTTTTTAGCATACTGATCAACTCAAAATTGATTTAACCACGTACAATATCTGTGTAACATACTGATACTAATGCATTAAATTGATTGATTATCATCCTTATGTAGTATGTACCTATGTTTAATGTGTTATGCAAGTACGTAACTGCTTTTGACACTGGTCGTCCTCATAATGGATCTATCTGTAGCGCAGAAATAATATAATCATCTTCAACACAACTCAACATTAAGGCCATTAGGCCTACACGTCTTCCTACAGAAAATTATCTACAATATTTGAAATACCTCATGTAAATTGAGTCAATAGCTACAGATATAAATACTCAGTCAAATATAATAGACTCTCTTTTACATGTATTTATACAGGTATATTTAGTACGTATATCATACGAAACAGTGGTGTATGATGAGAATGGGAGAGGGGGGTCTAAAGCACGTCTAAACCATAGCTAAATTTTCAAATACCTCACCTAAACGTCTGCAACTATTAAACTGAACACAATAAAAATAAAACTATATAATATCCAATATTTTTATAATTACACGTAAAAGTTTTTTTTTTCATAAAATGTTGTGTATATTTTATATTTAATAACACAGTTAGAACTAAGACACTAACATTATTTTTCAAACATATGTAATTTAGTAACAACTGAATAATTATTTATTTTCAAATCCCTCCTACCACCCCCTTATAAACATTCCTGCGTAAACTACTGATACGAAACAACACATTCTAAATAATTAAGTTCTAGACTTACTAGAAAAATACTGAGATGCCGCCATTTCCTCGGGCCATCAATCATGTTTTAAAAAAAACTCATAAATGACTTTTATTATGTAGACTGTACTATATAGTAGATTTAAAAGTTAAAGTGAGTATTTTTATTTTTAATAAAGACCAATAAATAATTTTTTCTAAATAAAAAATTGTGGTTACCCGTTTAAAAGTATATACCTTCTACAATTTAGACCACAGTCTATGAGGTCGCGAATTTATACCACAGTCTTTATCGGTTGATGTAACGACATCGATAAGTAACCAATATGTTTTCTTATAGACTTACATGCAGCCTCTAACCGTTATTACCTACAGACTCACCGTATACGTTTGATTTTCTATAGTAAAATTACTCTCAATTAAACTATATAATATCTACCACAAGTGGTGATTTTTAAATTATTCTAGGAGGTTCTTTTGATATGTTATTATACAAAATTTAATTCTTACATAAACAAAAGAAACATAACATACCTAGTATTTCAAAAATGTTTAAAATTACAAAACAATTAATCAAGTCGTCAATTTCAAATTTTTGTGAATTTACAATATATATTTTGATAGACCCATAACGCATAAGCGTAAGTTATGTGAAAATAAACCATATTATAATTATTTACATAAATGAATAAATGATAAATTTAATATTCTAATGTCAAAGAATTATATATTAACATTTTAAAATAAATAATATTAAGAAAAATTAAAAATTACATTCATAACACAAAATCATCTACTTAAATTAAATTTTAAAATCAACTACATATTATGTGTGGAAATAATATGGATACCTAAGCACTTTGTAAATTAAAATCAAAATAACTAAAATTTTAACTAACCTGGATCTTAAATATTTTTCAAGTTTGATTCAAATTATCGTTTTAATATAGGTAGGTAATCTTAGATTAAATGAATATTTTTGTTTATAAACTCGTAACTGCCGACTGTGAACTGGTTACTGAATCGTATAACAAGAATACATTATACAACTTCCACGTTCGACGGGCGCAATGGCTGAATATTGAATACCTATAGTGTATCGATTATCAGTTTATCGCTGCTAATGTACGTTCTCCAAAGTTCGAACGGCCGAACACTATTATTATAAACAAATACCAATAATAAATATCGCAAACGTTGTCGTTTCGGGGAAAATATAATTACCTAAATAGCTGAAAAATACCTAAATAGATTTTGCTAGCTGTAACAAAAATTTAATTATGGGACATACAGTTAAAATCGCCAAATTTATGTAAAAAGCGTATATTATGCATATTATGCGCACATAAAAATCGTAACAGGTATAATACTCTTTTTCAAATAAGAACGCACCAAACGGTGGACTAAAACCTGTCGAAACACATGCATGTCCGTCCCACTCCAGAAAATTTCATCCGACAAACGTGGTGGTGTTGATAGCTATAGTACCCAACAGAAGGTGACCAATTGTAGAATGATTATTAAATTTATGGGAAGAGCATGTGATAGTGATATAGTATAAATTTGTGACATAGGAGAGATCCAGGCCTCCTTGGACTTCCCTCCCGTAAACCAACCGCTGAAAATATTTAGACGAAACGAGTTTTAAATATGTATTTAAAGCTTCTTGTATAATACACTACTCAGTACTCATATACGACATACAGCCATACCATTATATCCCTGCAGCACAACACATTATACTCATAACTTGCAGATTATAAGCCTCTCGCCACTTAGCGTTTCTTTTACTTGTCCAAAAATCTTCTGCAATATTTGTTTGTCACATAGATAATACATGAAACGATGATAATCATTATACATTATATATGGTTTTTCATCACCTTAAATAGTTAGGTATTTGAACTGCTTCGTTCTTTTAAAATTTTGTTTATTGACATTTAGAGTTGGATATAAACTCATTGTGCCTTATCTTTCTACGACCATGTTTTCCATTGCATTCTCATTTATACGAAATCCAACTTTTAGAGCTGCTTTTTCAAGCCCACATAATAAAGATCTAAATCCGTTTATCCTCTTTGGGGTGTAATATTCATCTTTCTTATTATAATTTCTCTGTTACTTTATTGAATAATACAATTAGTAATATAACGTTTCTCTATTTTAATCCTCATTAAATAATATTGAGTTTGTAGTAATAAACGACTTTTAATTTTGAAAAATGTTTCTGAAATGCTTGTCTCAATTGATTTTAATAACTTAACCAGGTAATGGAACACTCGTGATATTTATCAAGCTCTCCGTGTGGAATATGGATGCTATCATATAATACCTTCTTAAAATCAACAAAAATTACTTGCATTTCTTTATCAAACTCTCAGTTCTTTTTTTAAATATTTGTCTTAAAATAATTATCTAATTCATAGTCTTCCTGGCCTAAACCTCACAGTGCACGGTAATTATTAATTATACTTGTTTTTCTTTTATTCTTGCTAATATACTGTTCAAAAAATTTTAAAAGCTACATTTATAAAAGAGTTACCCCACAATAATTATTATAGTCTTGTATACTTCCTTTTTATATGTATCGGACAAATCACTGCTGTTTTCCATTTTTTGTTGCCAAGCCTCACAAATCACTTTATATAACTTTATAGCCATTTTTTCATCTCCTTTTTTGAGAAATTCCGGCTGAATATAATTTTATAGGAAGATCAAGATTTATTATTTTTAACATATTTATTTGCAATTTTATTTCTACCAAAATTAATTCTTCACAACCATGTTCTTTTCAGGTCTCACACTTAAAATAAAAGACTGGTTCTTCATATTCCAACAATTCTTCAAAGTGCTCGCTCATGTTTTTGCTACAATTAACTTGTAATTATTAGCAAGAGCCATCGTTATTCCTTTTTCTTTAATATTTTATTTTTATTGTATCCACCTCAAAAGCAGTTTACTCTCTTAAATATATTTCTAACTCTATACATTTTATAGAGTAAATACACTTAAAAAATCGAAAAATCAGAATTTGAATAGACGCATAATTTAGACCCTATACACGTAATAAACTTTAAACATTAGAAACGTAGATACTTAGCATGGATCAAAGTAAGAGGAGGGACGATCATATACTAGGATGCGTTTTAGGGTGATCCTTTTATTATAAAACACTCAATATTTCAAAAAATATTCATTTTTTTTCATAGTTTCAAGTTGTTAAAAAAAACAACGTTTTTATTAAAAAGTTATATTTTTTATCTTTATATTTTTTAAAGCTTTATACTTTTTTGAATGACAACATAGTTTTAATTTCATATTCCAAAGCAAAATAATTTTCTGAGTATTTTGATACATAAAAATCGAGTTTAGGGTGAGTAGTTTATGAGTTATAAGTATTTAAAGTTTTGATGCGCGAATTGGAGTGGTGCGAGGTTACGGGTTACCCCGCAAAATGTTTGTCCACTACTCTGCTTGTCTAAACTTTAAATACGTAAAACTTATAAACTACTCGTCTCAAATTAGATTTGTATGTATCAAAATACTCAAAAAGTTATTCTGTTTTAGAATATAACATAAAAACTCTATGTTATCGTTCAAAAAAGTAAAAAACTTTAAAAAATATTTAAAAATGTAATTTTTTAATAAAAACGTTGTTTTTTAACAACTTGAAACTATGTAAAAAAATATTTTTAAAAACATGAATACTTTTCGAAATAACGAGTGTTTTATGATAAAAGAATTACCCTGTAATATGGTCGTATTTGTTGTAACAAAAATGTATTTAAATTATTTTTTTTAATCTCGTCATTATACATTGTCGCATTAAAAAAATTGTTAAACTTCGAACTTTCGAACTAAAAAACTTTGTGTCTTAACAGCTATGGTCATATTTTTATTTATATTCAGTAATCAAATATGTATTAAATGAATTGTTAGTGTCAGATATTGACATTGATACCAGAATGAGGATGATAGCAAAAAATTTCTATATCATCAGATAGTAAAAATTTTGAATATCTACATTGAACACCTACGATGTTATACGCATTATGTAGGTATAAGACTCAAGGAATATGATATAAATAATAATAAATTTTATTTTTTTATGACAGGCACTCTTCAATAAAACTACATCCACCTTAAACTTGGTTTATCTCTAAAAACCATATAACTCTAAAGGATTTAATAGGTATTTAAGTGTTCAAATATGAAGAATTAAAAATTTAAATTACTAATATAGATACCTAATATATTATAATTTATACTACATGGTCTATATCCTTAGAACGACCCCTAATTGTAAATGTAATAATATAGATACGATACACGATTTTTTAAAAAAACTCAAGTAATTATACTTATAATGTTGAAATCATTTTAAGAAATCGACCAATAAATTTTACATTGTGAGGAAAATTATCATAATCACACTACTATGGTCTATAATATTATCTAAACCAAATTATACGAACGCTATTCGCTATCTTGTCATTAAATACCAAAACCTTACACCATTTATCATCGTGTAGTTAACCGAATCAAAATAAGATGGATACCTACCTACGTAATACATTATACATGTATACGTAGTTAGACATTTTTCTAGTCACTTAAACTAAGTTCAATAAAGTTTATAAAGTAAGTAATGATAATAAACGAGGCTAGATAAAAATAACGCGTGGAAGAACTGCACGTTACAAACGACCAACCCACGTGGTATAGTAAACATACGCTAGCGACGTTATTGACTTATTGGACTTTTTCATCGAAAATATATTTTATAACCACTTGTGTTTTTTTCTTATAAAATTGTTTTTACGTGCGTCAATGCAAAAAACTGGAAAACCACGTAATAAATTAAATTATAATTAGTTACTTAATATTGTTTTGTAAAATGAAAAGAACGTTTTCATTGTAATTCATTTCGAGATGTTGTGTTGGAAAGTTTGTTAAAGCTGCAAATCCATAAAATACATATTTATTTTAAGCGATAATTATCGTACTTGATATATGAGCACAGTTCTAGTATAAATGGTTTTTCAAAATCGAATACAAATTCTAAATAACATCATAACTATACCTACTAAGTATTTAAATTTTAAAATATACAACATATTTGACTAAATTCTAATGGAATTAAATTACAATACTTGAAAGTACTTTACGCACCCAGTAAAGAATTTTCACCAAAAAATACACATCATTGTAAAATCAAAAATTCCCTCAGAATTTACTAAAAATATAAACCTATTTCCTGTTTATGTTGATCGTTCTGGAAAAAGTTTAAATATTTAATTTATCTCTGTTCTCTGTATCTATCAATGTTCAAACAAAGCGAATGTAATATATTGTATTTATGATTTAAACACGTTTATATATATTAGATACAGTATAGATAAAAAGTAAATTAGATGATAAACATTATGTCATTATAGATTCTATAATACTTCTATATAATAGAAGTTACCGACTCGATAGATTAATAAACATGCTAGTTTGATTTTGATATAATCCAACTCGTAGGTACTCGTACGTTCAAATTTGATTTTGAAGTCAAAATATATCTAACATATAAGATATTTAAAGATGAAGAAATTAAATTTTCAGATATCTATCTAATAGATAAGCATTTTAAAATGTTATGAAAAATAATTAAATAATTTGGCTTTTGGATCCATGACACATTGACACATTGTCAAAACATAAAAAAGGTAGGTAGATATGAGTGACTATGATTTATTTTCATTGGATTTCATAATAGGTATCTCAGTGTTTCTTAAACGGGGTTCCGCGACACATAGTGTTCTGTTAAAACGTATGGTTATAAGAAAGGTGCCGTGAGCATAAAAAAGTTGAGAACCATTGAGGTACCTAATAACTAATGAATAATGATATATGAGCATATAGCAATTATATCACATTAAGCAGATACCGGTATTACTATACATATACGCATGCTTGTATAGATATTATTTAGGTCAAGGCCATAACCACAAAAAAAATTTGGGGGGGGGGTTTATAAATATGTTATATTATACAAATTTTAAATATAATAGGCATTTAGACCTATTCAATCTAATTTCAAGAAAAAAATTCGTGTCTGAACCCTGAACCCCCCCTGGCTACGCCCTTGGTTACAGAAGCAAGCATAAAGCATAACCAATGAGTCAGAATCTTTCCATAGCCATTATAAGTCTATAACGCTTAGTTTTATACATCTCATCCATCTACTTAGTATTTACCAAGTTATACATATTTTATTCAAATCGAATCTCATTTAAAAATATATAATATAAAACAACAAAATCTTAAAGGCTCGTAAAGAGCAAGAAGAAAATATTGCATTTATAATAAATACTCACGAAAAAAATATAAAAGTAATGAGATATCTTTAAATAATTATTTGCTGACATTAGGACCATGTTTTGTGCTAAAAAGTTATAAGAACTTGATTTCTGTTATTTATATATATATATATATATATATATGCGTAATAATAATTTACTGTCTTACCATGTAAGTATTATTTTTATATTTTTGACTACCTACGTATTACGTTATTATTAATGTTGGTAAATTTTTTGGATTTATATTTATTTAATATTTGTGTTTGCTCAAAGAAAAAAGGTAAAAGGTGCGCAATCGTGTTGCACCATGCATAGGAACTGAAATCGTGCTTTATATAGGTAGGTATATATGTATTTTCTAAATTCTAAACAAATATAAGTAAGAACACAGTCAAGAGACACCGAACAAATTTAAATCAATGTTGGGCCTAAATTATCGCATATTTACTACAGACCAATTTGATACAGATTCAGAGATATATAATATACTATATACTTTCGGTACAGAATATACAGATAAAATAAAGGTTTATATTGAATAGAGGGGAAAATTGGATCGTTGTTTATAGTTCATATGAGAAGGATAAGTAATAGAGGAATCATCAATAAACATAAACTTATAGTTGAAGAAAATTAGGAATATGGACAGTAACAGGTTACCTGTTACAGGTGAACAAGTAAGTTATTTGGTAATATTTGAGTAATAATGGATAGAATTATAGAATAATCGATTTTACTAGTTAAGATATTGGATTGGATAGCAATGAAAGATTATCCACATGTATGCAATTCTTGAGAGAATCTTGAGACTGACAAAAAGGAATTGCCATTGCAATTTTTCACTAGCGAATGCAATAGAACATCTAGAATCCAGGGAAGCAACCTACCGTAATCGAAGATAGGCTGTTCAAACGTTTAATATAGTTCACTGAAAGATAATTAAGTAAAAAAAGGTAACTAGAAAGAAATCATACGAGGCATGAAGAATAAAATCTAAAATATTGAACGCTTTGCAAGTTGCAAAACAAGGTTGTTAATAGGTGAGATGACGTGAAACTGGAGAGAGTATAAGAAACACAGATGACAGATCATTAGTCATCTACAGGTTTAGTGGAATAATTTTTATTTGATAAGGAAAAATTATAAGCATATTTATAAATTTAAACACAGAACATTTGAGAATGTTCAAAGAAAAACTTTAAGATTCAACCCAATCAACCAACATATGAGGTCATCTCGAAAAAGTAACTGTCAAAAAATAGGCGTTACGTACAGTTAAATTAGAAGTTAAACATCATAATTCATAGAGTATCGATAAAACAGAATTTTAGAGCAAAAAAAAAAAAGAGGATAAAATACATAGTATCTTATTGAAGATGTCAAAGTAAAAAAAAAACAAATTGGATAGAATCATTTAAGAACATAAATTATTTATCACCAAGATACAATCCAGAAGAGTAACGAAATTAAGGATCATTTATGTACTAATTAGATTAAGGATTTCAATAAGATAAGTATTTATTATATCAAATAATTTTGATAAATCGGTATCAATTGTGTAAACTTGTTTTAATTGCATATATATGTATAATGTATGTATATTGAAATATAGTGACCATAACAGAAATCATGATATATATTAGCTCAAATAACTTAATGTATTGACGAGATAAGGGTAAATGCCAAATGGAATTTAGTATAATAAATTCGGTTTAGATTTATTTTTTAGTTTCTTATATAAAGCAATTGATCAAGTATAAGACTAAGACCAAATATAATTTTTTAATTAAATTAAATCTCAACGTTTTACTTTCTTCCAAATGTTATCACCACGACTCTCAAAAACGAATATAGTTACAATGATGATCTTATATTGTCAATATTAACCAATTAATAATTAATATTTTAAATTTATTTTGCATAAGGTTTTTCAGTCAAAACAAATTTATTATTTGTTTATTTATTTATTATATAATCTTGTATTATTATATACTATAATTTTATTTAGCACTTACAAACCATTAAGGTTTTTTGCTGTTTCCACTAGTTCACTCCATGTTTCCAAGGCTTTTGTGAAAGGTTTAAAACATAAGATTTTTGATGATAGTAGGTTGTTAGTCTGTTGCTCAACCTCTATCTAAGAGGACTTGTCCCATCCAGCCAATTAAGGATAGAAAGGAAACTATTGCAGTACTATATTAGTACTGAGGCACGTCACTTTCCCAATATCAATGACTAGGGCCTGTGTGATTATCACACATATAACAGTTAAAGTTCCCCTGCTAAGATGTACTATATAAATAATATTAAAAAAATAATCATTTCAAATTTCAGAAAAAAACAAAAAAGAGACAGTCTAATAAATAAGAAATCCTTAATCCACAAAAATTATTCTCACTTAATTCATAATTTTGTCCTGAAAATATCAACAAAATCAATTTGTTATAAAAAAATCTCCATCAAAATATTCAAAATGTATTATTAAAGCAGATATTATTGTAAAATCAGTATATTCATTGCTATGCTAAAAACTAAAAATCAGATACACGTTTATTTAGTATGATTTTTTTTTATTAGAAACTTAATAACAATATCATACTAAATACATAAATTTGCTTTGGAGTTTTAGGTATTAAGGAATAAACAACAATAAATCTTGATATAATAATTTAATATTAATACAAAGATTAAATAAATTTCAGATTACATCAATAGTATATTAATACAAAAATGTATTTAGTTGTGAAAAAAAAAACAATGTGTATAATTTAAAAAAAACATAAGCTAATTGAAAGAAATAAAAATTTGTATTAAAAGTCAATCTTATGAACAAACATCTATAGTTTATGAAATAAAAAAACTTTCATTAAAAAAAAATGTCTATGTGTGTTAATATGCAAGTAAAAGACCAAACATAATAATAAACAACATATTCCATAACCAATAATACATTTATCAGTTGTTCAATAAAGTTCCACATACACAATATTGTAATTACTTTAGTAATAAAAAAAATATATGTTTCTTTAATAACTATAAATTATCATTAATTCATAATACAATTTAAGTTGTCATATAACTGGACAAATTTCTAAAATATTCATAGTTTTTTCATCAGTTTATTTTTTAATATAGTTAATAATTAAAAAATATTTAAATTAGCTTAAATTAGTATAATAATATATACATATCAAAATATATCACTACAATTTTTATATACAACTTGTATTTACTGTGTATCTTAAATTATTAATCATAATAAATTTAAATAATTCAATTATTATAATAGTGGAAGTCAAATTATATTATTTTTAATTTATTTTAACAATAAAAAAAAAGTTGTAATATTTTTTTATTTTATATACAAAAATAAAAGAATTTTAAAGAAAAATTAACTCACTATTAATGGGTCACAGATAAAAAAAAATAAAATAATAATTAGGTATTTTTAAGAATTAATTATTAAATTATTTAGCACAGAAATAGCCCAAATAATAACCTCTTGATGTAAGAAACATTAAGCCAGGATATTCATACTTAACTTGCTAATATCAAACGTTTAAAATCATTCATATTATACCTAAGAAAATATACCATAATATTAATACTTAACTTACAAATATCAAACATTTAAATCAGAGGCGTAACTATAAATTGGAGTCCTCAAGGCAGTATCATGTGTTAGCTCCACTACCAAAATTCTTTAATTTAAAAAATAAAACTAATTTTTATTATTAGTTTATATAATTTATGCAATTTCACATTGTATGTACTATGTCTCACAGTACTGACATACACTCATATTGATAAAATAAAGTTTAATGTAGCTGATTCATTTTTCGTTATCTACATTTATTTCAATTAATAATATATAAGCCAGCCCCGCACATCCTCTTCTTTTATGTAATATAATATGTTTAGCACAATTTTAGTTTTTATTACGGTATGACATGAATTTTAGAACACAATTTAAATGTTTGTGTATACAAAGTGTATTTACAAAGGTGTAAAGCTCTTTCAAGTCCAGGACCCCTGAGGCATTTTACCTTGCCATCCTGTAGCTACGCCACTGATTTAAATTTAATCCAAATACATACTTTGTGGTATACTAAATGGCCCAACACGAGTGTGAATATCAACAGCTCTTACTGTAAAATGATATTTTTCACCATTTGCAAACTATAAAAAAATAAACATAAAATACAAAATCATTCTAAAAAAAAAAAAAATGTTTTTATGTTTTTATTGTTTACTTGAGTAAGTGAGCAAGCCATAGGAAGCGGAAGAGCATTGACTTCACCAACTCTCTTCCACAAATCTACATGAGGTGTTTGATTAGGGACTTCTTGATATGCAAATATCTGATAATTTGCTATTTGTGCAATTGTTTTATTTAAAGACATATTCCATGAAACCACTAATGCTGTGAAATAGAAATATAAAATGTAAGAAACTTATTGATATTGTTATAAATATCTAATAACTACCTTGAGGAATTTGTGATTCTACTGTTTTGGAAACGCTCACTTTAGGTGCGGGAGGTAATTTTTTCCATGAAGTAAGACTTCTTTGATTTGGAATTGGGGGTAATGGAGCAGGATGCTATAAATTTAAACAAATATTATGTCTTCATAAATATTAATAATATATATATATATATATATATATATATATATATATATACATAGATTATTTTAATTGATTTTATAATATGAATAAAAGTAATAATAGAAATGCTTTACTTCTAATATTGGTATTGCAGGCGGCGGTGGTCTGGATCCTGTTAAAGGATGTTCAGTCGAAGTAAGAGGAGGTATTGCATGAATTGATATTGGTAATCGACATGCAGTAAAAGATGTTCCAGGAGATGTCTGAGGCAATGATCCAGATATATGAGATACTGGTAATTGACATGTTGTATAAGCTGTTGTTAATGGTTTTAAAGATGCAGAAAGTTGAGACATTGATATTTGGCGTGGTGTATAAGGTGCTGTAGACATTGGTTGTAAGGTTCCAGATATTTGAGACGCTGGAACACGTTGTGTAGTGTATGTAACAGTACAAGGTTGAACTAGTACAGGATCAACACGTGAAACTAAAAAAATATTATTAATTATTTAATATTCTAATATAGCACACAATGTATTAATATAGTTGTCTTGATAACTTAAAAACATTCAGTATTCAACCCTATTTATTTAAAGTAATAACTATAATAATAATAATATAATTATAATAATACTAATGAACCTAACTGATTTAGTATACATTAGTGTTTTATTAACAGAATTGAAATACTGAAAAATAATGTAAGAATTACAGAATGTACTCATATAGCATATCACTCAAAGGATTTCTTAAATTTGTAGAACTAAGAATAACTATAAGAATTTATATCTCGTTAACTACAGAATGCGGCATAAATCGGTTCCCGCTGTTAATAATAATAATAAAAATAATCAGTTTTTCGATAACAAGACAGCGAGAATCGACTTATTTTGGGTATTACAAATGGATTAAACAAAATCAAGACAAAGTTCTAAGAAGGAAAAAATAATTAACAGATGGTTTGAATACAATTGATAATACTTTTATAAATGGTATTTAAAGACTAATTCTGCAAAACCTTATTGAAGGTATGTGAATTTTCATCTGAAAAAAAAGGCGAGTAGGCTTTTTTTTTTGTTACATAATATTTTTTTATTCAATCTGTTACTACACAAGGAACAATAAGAAGAATTAATGAAAATAAATAAATAACAAATTAAACTGATGGTAAAGGCCCCTCCCAGTGGAGGTACATGATACAAATTTTAATAGGCTAACAGGTCACAACACCACTTTCATTTAGGTCTTTAATGTAGGCTAAGTTAAAGAGTACATAACTCCATATCAAAATATCTAGGAATAACATTTGATAATGTGTTTATATTTATGAACATATGGATAAGGTACAAGATCACAATAAATCTAATGCAGAAGCTATTCAGAAAAAAGACTAATGCTATAACATTAAGGTTATCTTTGTTTAAGCTAATAAGACTATAAAATCTACTCCATTTCAATGGCTACCTTTGTTAACCAACTTACCAAACATACAAATGAAAAAAAAACAGATTACAGAATAGCAATATACAGGAAAAACTTTAGTATTATAGAAAATATTAAAGGATATACAGGCTAATAATAAAATTGAAATCAAGGATGCATTAATGCTAGAGTACTGATGAGAATACTATTATAGAACGTAATTTTAGACTACATGTGGCCCTTTAATAAATTTAGTGCGGCCCACTGCTACTATCCAAAATTGAATTTTGAATACCGATAGCAAGTACAAGAGTTTAGGTGCAACACCATATACCAACAATAGAAACAAACTACCTACAAACATCAGTTAAGGACAATAAAATCAGTTAAAGACATCTTTTAAGAAAAACCAGGTCTCAAGAAAATCGTGATAATTTTTGTAAAATCATATTTTTATATTAATAGTATATTATAAATAAATGTTCATGTACTTATTACTAACAAAAGCTGTATGGCATTTATAATTTAAATAAATAAATAATACTTTCTTCAAAGTTTAAGATATAACAAGGAAAAATATACAAGAATGAACAATTAAATGATTCAATGAAGTAACTATAAATAACTAATATAATACTGCAATCAAATCAACATTATTTATTTATTAAGCTCACAGTTTCACCTTTTTAGTGAATACAATAAAATATAATAAATAATTAGTCAATACCTATCATATAAAAAAGGTTAATAATTAAGTTAACATATAAAAACTTACCATCAATTATATATGGTTTAAGATTCATCGATTTTGGATCACTTGTATTTATGGTATCTTTATTTGAAACAGTTGTTCGTTTAGGAGAGCCCTGCGATGAATATGAATTCTTATTATCAAATAATAAAAAAAATATACATAAACATATAAATATTTGATTGACTTACTGAAGCTGTTCTCATTATAAAACTTGAAGAGGATGTTGGATGGGTAGGTAGCTCTACATATGTAATAGTTTTGGGCAAATTGTTGTTCTGCAACAATAACCAATCAAATGTTTAAATCTTCATACATATAATCATATATTAAACATGTTAACGAATAGTACAATTTATAAGTTATGACATTACATTATTATAATGTTTAATAAAGATTTAATAATTTAAAAAGTTTAAAAAAATGATACAAATTAGTTTATAAAAAAAAATTTAAGGAAATGTTTATTTTTAGTCACTGGAGAAAGTTAAATCTAAATTATAAAAACTCATTGAAAAATAACTAAAAAATAGTCAACATTATTTATGACAAAATCATATTATTTTAAATTTAAATTTAAAATCATACATAAATTAATAATAAATTAGTTACCAGTTGTGCAGGTAAAATCCCTGGACTCTGGTGATGGAGAACTGATATTGGTTCTTCCAAATTGATTAAATTTGATACTTCAATTCCATCATCGTTTCCTGTTAGATCTATTGTAGCAGTATCAATGTTGACAGAATCCAAAGACTTTGCAGCAGGAACAGTTTTTGGAGGAGATACAACTGGTGAATTTGATTTAGTAGTTAAGGGAGACTTTTGCTATTAAAAAAAAATAATAAAATAGGATATATTGTTAAATTAAAAAATATATCTATATATGAGCTCAATTGGTAGAATTTCTAGCAGTCTTTTTTTTTTGTAATTTATTTTTTTGAGAAACTATAAAATATATGAAAAAAATAACTAAATTACAATTAAATTAGTTTTATGAAGTTTTGAAAGTGCTTTATGGAGAATACAAAATTATATTTATATTTTTCTTTCAAAATAGCCTTCAAAGAAATAAATATTAAAAAAAACTCAATATTTTGTTATTCAAAAGAAAATTGTTATCAAAAATCAATAAGTTTTATGTTAAAAGTACTTCTGACAACAAATTACATTTATTAATATTTACTTAATTACCTTTTTTGGAGTTGAATTTTGACTTTTTGAGGTTGATGCTTTAGCAGAATCTACTTTATTCAATGAAATAACATCATCTTCATCATCACTAATAATACTTACTGAACCATTAACAGGCTTTGACAAAGGAATCGATAGTTTTGGTAACTTCATGCTACCTTCCTACAAACATAAATTCAACATTTTTCATTAATTATAACATTTAAACATATATTTTTATAACATCAACAATTAATTTACCTTTTTTGGACATAATACTGCTTGCAAACCAACAGTTCTTGTAATTACATGTGGCTTAGCATATTCATTGGTTTTTAAATCTAGCTTATGAATATTTACTATAGTCTTGATTTCTTTAAATTGCCTATTTAGCGAATAATATTTTGTCCGCCAATGTTTTTCTCTTTCCTTCAACAACTGGAGTTCGTAACGATCTTTACCCCAATACAGTCTTTCTGTCATAATTTCAATAATTTTTTGTGTACACAAGCTGTCAAATTGCTAAACAATAATAATAATACAAAATATGTATTAATAATTAATATAATATATAACTAAAATTAAAAAGTATGAAAATCGTCTTACATCATAAGTCACTTGTTTTTTACTAAACAATTTTAATAACTGTGGAAAACTTTCTTTGGATATCTGATGTACTCCAGTTATAATTTCATTGAGATTTTCAGGTAGATCAGGTATATCAGATGATGAAATATCAGAACTGGTATCAGAATCAATAACTTCATAATCATGATTGTTACAATTAATATGAACATCAACTTCAGTATTAGCTATAGTATTATTATCACATGGATGACTTTCTACAGTTTTAGTATCTTCCGTATTTTTTATTAAACTTTGTGCACTATTTTCTAATACTGGCAAAAGTTTTATACCATTTTTTTTACTGTTTACAATGTTTTCAATTCCAGATATCTTATTATTTGAATAATTTAAATTACATTCTGTTACAGTTGAATCTTTAACTATATTTTCTGTTACCGAAAAATCATTAATAACAGTTTCATTCTCATGTTCATTATTTTCAATGACAACTAATTTTTCAGATGAGGATGGTCTATTTAAATCAGAAATACCTTTGCTGGTAATTATATCATTCTCAACTAATTTATTATTACAATTTTTTTCAGTTGCTTCACTATTTCCAATAAACTCACAATTATTATTAATACTGCTTGTATCAGTTGTTTTGTTCTCAATATCCTTACTGATATCTACACTTAAATTATTTTTATCGGGAGAATCCTCCTTACAATCTTTATCATCAATACCACTGTTATCATGATTGAGCATTTTAAAGGATACATTTGTTTCATTAGAAACATTAGATTTGACTATGGTATTTTTTAGATTCCCAGCAATTTGATCAACTCTTTCTATCAAGGTTTCAATATGATCTATTCCATTATCGTTTTTGCTAGTAACTTTAAGTTCATTTTCATCTTCATTTTCACTATCCTCGAGTCTGATTTTTTTTTTTTTATCACTCTCTACTTTATCTGGTAAAGATCGCTTTAAACCATTTGTTAACTCATTTTGTGGTGGAATAGATGTTGATTCATTAGGAACATATTCAGGAAAATCATCTGGAAAATACAAAAAAAAAAATTATTTAATACAAAAATTATCAAATTGTAAAAATTATTTATGTATCACTATATTAATTTATTGATTGATCATTCATAACAATACAATCTTTAGTTTGATATGTGACCTATAGGCTAGGCGTTTAACTAGCTAGTGAAATTTAATATTATAATAGAATATATAAATATCTAACAATTAATATTTTTTATTACCGTTAACAAAATCAGAGTTGTGGTCAAACGAATGTGTGGTGACTCTACAAGTCACCTTAGTTAGATACCTACAGTTACCATTAGGTAATAAAATCTTGATATATACATTAACTTAAAAATACTTTTGATTATATTAATAAAAATAAATAAATAAATAATTAAAAAACCGAAAAGACTTGAAGATTGTAGCATTCTAGAAGTTTCTTTAGAATCATTTAAACCTTTAAAACCTTAATTTTTCAATCAATTACAAGTCATTAGAATAGATAATAGTTTATATAGTATATTAATATAGATTGCCGATTGTATTTCGTTTAGTATTATTATTTAGAATTCCAAGATATTTTATAAAATACCAATATTATATTTGAAGTTTTCCTAAGTTAAAATATTAACATATTAGGTACTGAGTAACTATAGTAAAATTGATGAATTGCAGAATTGAAAAAAATGGAACGCTTGATTTAATCTAATAACAACATTGTATTAAAAGCTTTAGAAGAATTTTATGGTAGTACCGGTTTTTCTGAATACAGAGCTAAAGGTTTTGGACTCTTAAGTAAAATGAAAACTATACTTTTGTTTTCGCTCTATTTATAATGAAGCCTACTAACAAATGATTCTGAAAATAAGTTCAGTTATCAAATCTTCAGTTAATCCAATTACTATCAACTGTTGAGTTAGTTAAAATATTTAAATCTGCAATCATCAAGACAACAGTCCTGAGAAGTATGTAAAAAAATATAAGAAGAGTACAGACAAACAATTGAAATTTATAATAAACATGAAATTACCATTCTAAAAATAAAAAATAAACATTTTTTAGTGAATATTGATTCAAATAAAACCACCCAATATTTTACTGAAACTATTTATAATAAATGAAATTTATGCATTTTTCTTATCATGAGATAATTTAATTGGAGAAATTGACTAAAGATTTTTAATAAAAACATTATAGTTGCTGTAGTAAATCTAATAAAGCTAGAATTAAATATTATAATTAGGTATACAATGTTAGCAGATTATTTCAAAATAAATATAACTAAGATACCAATAGAAGTAAAATTATTAAAAAAAAGCTAAAAATATTCCAACCGGAACTTGTTCACATACTGTCTATAAAAAATTTGATTAGTTGACCGCTTCAAACTAACAAAATATATTTAAAAGTTTCAATTATATATTATCAATGTTATCAATAATATCAAATATAATATAATATTATCAATGTTTATTCTGATATTAGTGACGAGCTATGGATGTAAACACATTTTATCTAAAATTATAATGATCAAATCTAAATAAGTCCAATATATACCAAAATCGCTTGGAATCATTGTGATTTTTATTTGTGGAACATGAACTCTGTTAATCTCTGTGGATAAAATAATGTAATTGAAAAATGTAAATTTTTAATTCATAAACAAAGAAGATTACTTTAATAATACGTACTTATTAAACATAGTTGTTAATTATTATTCTATCACTTACCAGTTTTATATTGTAACAAACATTCTTAATTGATGTTCAAACTTATATTTATATAAACATTTATGATTCATAGATAATTAGCATTTTATAAAAAATATATTCAATCATTATTCATTATTACTCTTATTCATAATTGATAATAGTTATGATTAGGGCTCGGAAGTTGATGACCTTAAAAATATTTAAAAATGCAATTATGACATAAAAATGAAAACAATGTCCTTAAAAATTAAATAAAAAAATTACAAATATAGAAGACGTTTCAAGTAAGTTATCGGCATAATGATCGACAAGAAACAATAAGAAGTGAACTAATGTGAAATCAGTAAAAATGACCAAAAATGTCAAAAAAATGACTTAAAAAGTTATAAACACCAAAAATGCAAAATAAAATTTAGTTGTTCAGATTTACATACTAATGAAACACATTTGTGGCCAGGAGAGCATCGTCTAAAAAGTTCCAAAAAAAAATGCAAAATGCATCAACTTCCGAGCTCTAGTTATGATGTAAAAAAAAAAAATTAAAAAAAACTATACCGAGTTGATTATTATTTTAACAACTTTGTTTAAATATTGAAAGTTAAAATAAAAGCTCAAAAATGAAAATAGCGTAAAACTTAAATTCAAGCGCGGGTCTAGAAATTAAATAAGAAGGTGGTTAAATAAAAAAATTTTCTTAAAGCACATAAAAGACATTAGGTTTAAGTTTTAAAATATTTTAAGTAGGTACCTAAGACTTAAGGGAGGGACTTCAGCGTTCGTAGCCTCCCCCTTGTATCCACGCCTACTTGTATTTAATAATTAATTAACAATTTACTTGTCAGATATAAGTATCTAACATTATATTCAAACATAATTAAATAATAAACATTTAACTTTGAAACAGTTAAAATATATAAAAACAAAATAAAAATTAATAATTTTTATTTATTAAATGTGTTTATTATGACAATTAAAAGACTTTTTTAACTACATAGGGCCCATTTCAGGTAAAGACACTCTTTGATGAATTCCTAGATTTGCCTATGTGGTCATCAGAATTTAATAAGTTTTATCCTGTTTATTTTTTACAAGACCTATGTTTAGTTAAAAATGAATTGATCAGTTTTTTCCTTTTTCATAATACCTATATTCATTTTGAATATTAAAATGATAGTGAAAATTTAATGGTTTAATAATGTAATAGATTTATATTTAAAGCTGATATCTATATTGATTGAAAATACTTATTGTCAGTGTATATATTGAATGTTAATTTATAAATTTTATTAATTCCTACTCACACCACAATCGTAAATACTACATAGTATGAAACTTTATTGTTGGTTAAATAAATATGTTTTTGAAAGCAACATTCTAATATTATAGATAAATCTGACATGCATAACATAATTGGCTATTTTAAGTTCATGCTTAATATTTAGTTGTATTACTTTGAAACAGATCATACAAATTATGGAAATATAAAAATATTATGATAACTTATTATTACTATGGGAGTTATTATATTAAATGTTAACAGTAATATTTACTTAAAGTACCTACCTAATCATCAATACTATATGAAATAGTGATAAATAATAGATTATAAAATTAACAAATATTGATCCAATACATAATATGTAATCGAATTTTTAATCGTTCAATGTTTAAAAAAATCAAATACTCAATTTATATTTCTTACATTCTATTATATATTCAACAAGCAAATTTTGAATTGATATATATACTTATATTTAAACATTGCCTAAAAATGTATTAACATATTTAAGATGCAAGAAAATTAAATAAGTATTTATTTAATAATAATAATATATGCTATATAGGTACATAAAAAAATTGTGAGATATTATTAATTAATAATTTAAAAATACTTGTCTATCTAATCTAAGACACATTTGTTTTAATATTCATTTAATAATAATGAGATGTTAAACAATCAATACAAGTCAAAAATTATTCAGTGTTCTTGTAAACATGATTTAACTATATTCAATTTATTGTAATCCATAAGAAACTAACAATATAAAAACACTAGCAAAGTGTTGTTTCAAGCAAACGTTTCAAAATGATACGGTGCCGTACTGTGACCGTATACATCTCTCTTCCTGACAAACCCACACTATATAACTACCATCCATCTGATTTTCTGTCTAGCAGATGCCCAAGTCAGATCACAAGCAATTAAACAATAACAAGCAATCAGTATAGACTTACTATTAGACAAGTCAGGTTTCGACTGTTTCAGCGAGTCCTCCTCAACAGTAGAAACCTGCTGTTCTGTCATTTCATCAATTGTCTCACCGGGCATCTTAAGCAAAACAGCAAGTGCATCAAATGTAAAGATCCACTAGTAGCGACCGATGGTTCGATGACAGAAACGAATTAGATTCAGACAGTACTGGCACATTCGACGCGGATATCGCAGCGGTCGAAAATTTCGCAGATGAGACGCCGTCGCGATCAGTTTATGCTGTTGTTACACGATACCTACGCGGCTACACGACAGAGTAACCACCAGCAAAAGTAGACGCGTACCGTTGTTTGAATTCTGTCTAATATATTTAACTTTCCCGTATTCCACTGGACTCGGACGACGATGGCTGACGGGAATTTCTTTCAAAACTTAATGCATTGGATCGTAGGCACCTAGTGGGCTAATGATCGTATTATTTGTATTTCCGTACCAAAACTATAAACGCCAGACGTCGGACAGCCGAACTGTACACTGCTTTTACGGTAAATAACGTGTTTACAAGACAGTGATTGACGAACCGGCCAATGAAAAACACACGATCACAGTGCGCTTATCAGCGAGCTAGTATGTTTTGTGCGGCGTTGCCGTACTTGTAGCTTCGTGACCCGTCGGAGGTCGTCGCTGGGCGGCAGATGTCGTTTGCTTAACGCATATAACATTCTACGATCATTACGTCACACCCGACTGTTCGATGCGTGAACATGTTGGCAAACGCGCACAGCCCGGACATGTCGACAACCAACCAATCCGAAAAGCGAACGGCTTGTTCTGTGCTTGAACGTATAACGTGCCGGCGGCATTGTGATGTGCGACGACAGAAAAATGTAAAATGCTGAACACTGGGTTAGCTATGCATGCTGCCGCGATTGAACACAAATGGTTTTCGTTAAAATGCGTATGCCTCGAAAGGTCAAACGTATAGCCGTGATAAATGCTTAGGCCTCGCTCCTTCATTGGATGATAGTATGATAGTTGCACTATTGATTTTTCCATCGAAAGTTGTAGATCAATGATTTTCACTTTACAGATAACCATGATTATTTGGGCTTTTAAAGTTGGCAAAGATCAACTCGATTTGTTTTTTAACAGAATTTTCACATCAATAATAACATTTTCCAACTTTAAATTAACCAAATTTTTTTTTCTCGATAAATTTGTATCATCAACTTGATTACATTTATAATTGTATACTTTCGTCATTAATGATTAAACTCGGTATAGCCGATTTAAAATTTAAATTCATTACAAAAATTCAAATAAATACATTTTTAAAAATACTTGAAATGTAACTTAGCTTTTAAAAGTAATGAATAACGATTTATTAACAAACTATAATATGGGAAAAGAACTAAATAATAATAATCTAAAAACTCGTTCGCCCAAATCGGTGTGAAAAAAAGTACCGGGATGGGCTGGATGTTTACAATGTTCAAGCTATATCATAGCTGTAACCAGCTATGACCAACTAAATTTCAGAACACATACATTTAATTTCACGTTAACAATGAGTTTAAAGCCTAAAATTCAAAATTAATTCCATCATTTATTTAATGGGCATCTTAAACATTTGTACTAAGTACTAACTATAACTGAATTTAGATGTAAAGAAAAACAAGTATAGATAGATAATTAGATTGATATATTTATAAGGTTTATAACTATATAAATATTATATTACAATCTTTCTTATGATGGATATTTTATTATTCGAATACCTGATTGCAACCTACGAATAAAAAAGGAATGCGCTACAACAGATCAACCGACATAATATAATATATTTTATTATAATACGTCATTTATTCAGACGAAAAGAATTATGTATTATTATACTATTTGTACTTAGCTTATTAGATCGCTCTATCTATGGCGTCAAATATTGTTTTAAAATATTTTTATTACCCAATGGGCGAGACCCTATTATTGTGATAAGCATAGAAAACGGTCTAATTTTAAGTACACAAGTCAAAAATGTCTTCTATAATATCAAGACTATTTAGATAGATACATACAATAATTCAGTTATACCTTAATTGAAGAAAAAAGTTAAATCTTAGATATTATGTGATATCAATGTATTGTTCTGTACTTAGATACCATAGTATTTTTAACTTACATTGAAGTATAAGTTGTGACTTGTAATTATGTCTATGAAATAAATACGCTGATTAAAGTTTAAGTTGAAATTTCAAATATGTAGTAAATAGTATTAAAGAATAATTTTAATGATTTTTAAGTTAAAGTCGATTATAAAAATTGTGCGCATAGGTTCCTTGATCCATAATGATTTACATACGAGTAGTATATAACATTTATATACTTATATGTGTATACCAATTACCAACTCAATTAATAAACATGTATAAGAATACAATTATTGGTACTTTATTATCCTGTTTTCGCAACTACTGAATACCAATGAATTACAGTAGAGTTGAGATATATGGTACCTGAGATGGCAATTAACAATTATTTTTGTTAATCAGCTAAGCTGTTATGTTTAATTAGTAGACACTTCTTTATAACAATATCACATATTTTTTTTTTATATCATCGAAAATCCATGACTAGTGCAATACACCAATATACCATGCTATGTGGACTTTTCGATACTATTTGATCAGAATTGTTTGTTTTATTTGACAAAATTTAACATTAATTTAAAAGTAGCCACTTAAAATTTAAATAATGTTTAAGTATAATATAATATTTTTTCGCCTCCGAGGCCTGAAAAGTTTTAGATGAAGCCCTTATTAAATTTGATTAAAATTAATCGATAAAAAAATTAAAAGAAGATAATAGTTTATATTAGTGTACTGTACCTAAGTCTAAAATAAAGTATATAACCACATAATTAGAGATCGAATTTTTATGATTTTTCATATCTGTTTCTAGCGTATGTAGTTAAATGGGAATAAGAGTAACGATTCATGAAACACAGAATTCATAAAAACAATTTAGTCATAGGCGTGCGCACGGGGGGTGGGTTCCGGGTGTGAAAAATGATATTTTTTCTAAAATATTTTAGAAAAAATTTTAGATAGAGAATAAAAAACAATATTTTTATGTTTTTTAAATATCTTACCAAAGAAAGCAATCAATAAATATAT
Source organism: Rhopalosiphum maidis (assembly GCF_003676215.2). Classification (NCBI taxonomy): domain Eukaryota; kingdom Metazoa; phylum Arthropoda; class Insecta; order Hemiptera; family Aphididae; genus Rhopalosiphum; species Rhopalosiphum maidis. The sequence continues at coordinate 54,694,810 of NC_040878.1, forward strand.
TACATATTATATGTATGTATTATTTATGCACAAATTAATTTTTATTGTAATAAAATAAAATAAATTTAAACTGAATAATTAAAATTTTTTTTTCTTCGGAATATTAAAAGAATATTATTTTAATGATATAAAACATCATATTTAGAGGACTTTAAGAGAATATAAATTCGGCCTCTACACAAAATTATAAATTATTAACATTTATTCTATGATAGCTATTCAATATTTATTGTATTATGTACTAAATACATTTTATTAATTAGTTTAATAATATGATAATACACAAAATACATTATATTATTATGTTTACTATGCGATAAGGAAAAAAAAGTCAATAGTCCATTTATTCATTATGCTATCATTCTATTCTATTAGGATTGTAAAATACATTAATCTTTTTTATGTTTAACTTATACAGTAGGTATAACATATAAACATATAAAATGTGTGTATGCATATGTGTCAGAGGCCAGTCTGCTCTATAAGGCCATAAATCAGATAATAATAATATCTCAATATCTGTGGGCTATTCCATTCATTATGAAAATATTATTATATTATATGAAATTTAAAAATTTTAAATATTAATGTTTAATATTTGAATATACTAAATTTTAAATTATAATAATATTATATTAATTGCTTATCATAAAAATCATGTATATGGTTTGAACTCTTATTAATCACTAGTCAACGTTTTAAATAATGTAAGTATTGTGGTTGCAACTGGCAAGTTTAATGATTAATATTAATACAACATATTGAGTGACATGCAAATAACCTATGATTGTCTTATTCTCGTACCCTCTGTCTTAAATCAATTGGATTAACACTGTTAGCTTTAATGAATATAGTAACGTACGCTTGTCTTTTGTAGCTATAAGTTTGTAAAGCATTTAAGCAGAATGACTTTAGATATTTATTAAATACCTCAACACAATTCAGTTTAAGTTAACTTCTTCAGCAGTTGACTTGAAGTACCTACTAGCTACTATATACATCCTAGCACTGTTACCTGTTTAGTTTAAAAGGTAAGTAAGAAGTCAAAACGATTATATTAAAATGCAACACAATTGTTGGTTAAAAACATTTATTACTGATTCAAAACCAACATTAAGTAAAAGCTTGGACATGTAACAGCCATCTAATATATAAGAAACTATTAAATGAATATATTTCCCATTTAATCTCAAATTTAGATTGTATCATTAATACAATAACTAAATATTAAAATATAGCAATAATAATTAATAATTAATATAATGGCATTTGAACTATAAAGCGATAACTGATAACACAGAACTATAAATGCCATAACCTATAATAATTAAGTATCTCATTAAAAAATATGTAGCAAAAAAAAAATAATTATATATACCACAATATACAGAATTACAGTAACATACTACATTATTACAGAATATATTACTCACTCATAAAGTAGACGTCAGGCTCAATTACTAGTACTTGCTTTCGTGGCCTTCCCTAAAAATAGTAAATAAAAACAGCATAGTTAAATAATCAAATATAATATTAAATGACTATATAACACATCATTTTTGTCCAAAGCAAAATCATACTTCATAGTAGTAATTACACTGCAATTTTCTAAGATTTAAATTTGTATTGAAAATTCAGAACAATTATATTGGTTTTTTCGTTAAATCTAATATTAAATAAAAATTAAATTGTAACAAAACACATTTTTTTTTGACAAATAACGAATTGTTTAAATTACTGGAGTTCAGTAAAAGTTTGAAGCTGAATAGATTTATAACTTAGATTTATAAGCGAATAGTTATTGGTACATATGTATTTATTTTTATAAATTAAAAGTATGATTGATAAAAACTAAAAACTAATTCCAATTTTTTCAAATACCATCTACACTTAACCATATTTAACAAATTATAACATTAAAATAAATTTTCACTTATTATTATAAGTTAAAAGTTGCATATAATTCTTTAAACCTATCAATTTAATACCAGTTATTTTTAGGTACTTGTCACCAAGTCTCACCAGTCACCAGACCTTATTGTGTTATGGTTTGTTGGGACGTGGAATAATCCAGACCCACCAAAATTGCATATTGTAACAAAATTCTTAAGCGTTTTTTTTTTGTGTGTGTGTAGAATGAGAAGAATAGATGAAATGCTGTGGATGAAAATTATCATACATTTAAAAAATCTTAGTGAAAAGAATAAATAACAAGAATATTGTTAGTTTTTTATATATTTTTTTTATTGTTGTTTGATGAAATATTAACGAACCTATACTTAAATTATTATCTATTAGAATAAATTTAAGTTGTAAATTAAAAACATATTTATTGAACATAAATAATAAATTGCATAGTTATTAAATGTTAAAACCTATTTGAAGAATACAATTTAAAACTGACTTAATTAAGATAGTATTATGGGAGTACACAAAACATCAATGTGAGAAAAGTTGGTGCAAAAGAAAATTATTAAATTAAGTTTTTTGTTACAGGAAGTTGTACAATTAAATAACAAATGAAGGATGTGAAATTGTTACAAGATTCACTACCATAGCTGGAGAAAATAAGTAAATAATTATTTATTGAAATGTTTTATTTTATTAGATTTATATGGCTAAGTTATTCAATACTTTGTAATAATGTCTCAGCAAAGGTAAAATAAAATAAATTCAATCATCAGTCGTTTAATCTAGAATACAAATTCCAAACAAATAAGAACTATAGTCACTAATATAGCGATTTTCATTTTAATGATATAACAAAATAAGTTTTAACTACTGTTCTTGGTCCTTTTGGCTTGTTATAACAAAGATACAGTAGCTAAAGTTAAGAACATATAATGTTTAACGACTAGGGACCAACTCTTTATTATTTAAAGTTATTCAACTATGTGTAAGTGTTAATGTACTATTGGTATTTTATTATTTAACAAGGTACTAGCTATTAAACTGTATGTTTTTTAAATACTAGTTTTTACAATATTATAAAATATAAATAATTACTTATACTTAACTAAATGTGTATTAATTATTTTATTTTTGATTGATTAAATAAATTACTTTACTGGTACTAAAATGTTAATTATTATTTTTAAACTATTTATCTCAAAGTTAACGATTTACAAAAATTAAAAGATGAAACAATTTTAGTAGGTTACTAGTTAATAGTTAGGAACACTTAAACTTTCTAGATAATAAGCTCAACATAACTGTCCACTGATAACCTTGAAAAAAGTTCATTTGACCTATCAAGAATTAAATTACACCTGTGATAAAATCCGGATAAACCCCGATAACACAACCTGATGTTTGGCCGTTACTAACTCGAAAAGCCGGAACCCAAAAATGGACCATAATATATTATAAAGAAAAAAACCAGGTATTAATGGGTTTCATGGTAGATCGTAAATCCAATATTGTATATCAACCGGAAAAAATGATAAAATTTTCAGTCCGGCTGCCGCTACTGACTATTCGACACCTAATTCGGCTGTACGGTGTTCGCAAGTCACTCACCTTTAAATTTCCATCATGGCTTCACGCACAAAAAACTACATTTAACTTGAATCATGTAAACTACCTAGTAATTTGTGTGTTTATATACCTATACATAATATATATTATATAATGTATGAAGTTCGCCCCCCCCCCATAAAAGGGTCTAGGGACGCCACTAATTTGAACGGCAAGACGGCATTTAAAATTTACACAAAATAAGTATTTAAGATTGTACGTGCACATAATATTAAATTCCAATAGTTTTAATGCTATTTTACGTACCCTTTTTTTTCCATTTTCCGGCTTCCCCAACATTTTCAAATAATGATCTGAAAAATATTCGTACCCACGAGACGTGCCTATCCGGCGTAACTAGTTTAATTTGTTAAACTATTTGACGAGTTTTAACAGACCGCTTTAGATTGCATTTACAATTTGCTCGATGTCGAATGGCAATAATAATTTAACGGTCACTAAAACGAGCAATTTTAAACTTGTCTTGACGAATTCTGCAACGAGTGATGACACACTTGAACACAGCGTCACAACGTTGTGGAACGCGTTTCTTCTCTACAGTGCAGCACTACAATCTTCGACGGCCGACCGAAAGTGAACGACGATGACGTTTCCCCCCCCCCTGCTCAACCGTTCAACCGTCCAATGGATTGTCCGAACATCGTTTACCGCGGGTCGCATATTTGTGACGTAGGTAGAACACAAAATACACACATACAATACACACCCATTTAGAAAATATTTCAGTAAGAGATCCGGGGGGTAGGCATTGTTAATGGATTCGTTTTTAGGTATATTACCTTTTAGAACGAGAGGGAAGAAGTTAACAATAAGGATAATAATATTAAAAAAAAGATAGCACATGTGACTATCATACATTGAATCTTTATTTATGGCTAGCCATTGCTGGGGTCGTAATGGGATGTGCATTCCATATTAACTATATCATGTATAGGCATGGATAATGGGTACTACAAGTCTACTTGTATTATATTATATACGTATATTACTCTAGATAAGTATTGCAGGTAGTTGTCGCCTGTCGCACAGCTGCCACGGGTATATTGTTTAGGTATGTAACTGCACCAGCACCATGTATATAATATTATAACATATTGAACATTTACAGATAATTCTGAGTTTTTAAATCAATGTATATACGCTAGTGACGTTTTTACGAGGGAAAGAATCACCGGTCACAATGGTACAATTGCTCCTTTAAAAATGATGTTCGTTGTAACTTGTAGATGACAACATCTACAGGTTGTCACGTTATGACGTCAGACGTTAGTTCAAAAATATCTGTTATATCTGTTTAATACATAATTTTAAGACGACGTCTCACCCGCATGTGTCTCGGTTTTACACACGTACGACATGGTAAATTTTCGTTCACTAATTTCAATAGTGTGCTTTTAGTTTTAATATTAGAGTGAATTGACCTATTATCAAACTTTTTGGTAAGAACATTATCTGTGTTCTCTCGTTGGCTTTTTACGATATTTTAATTTTTAAGTGAATTATGAGTATAAAATTATTAAATATTTAAAAAGTGCTCATAATTCACTTAAAAATTAAAATATCGTAAAAAGCCAACGAGAGAACACAGATAATGTTTTTACCAAAAAGTTTGATAATAGGTCAATTCACTCTAATATTAAAACTAAAAGCACACAATTGAAATGCGTGAACGAAAATTTACCATGTCGTACGTCTGTAAGACCGAGACACACATACGGGTAAGACGTCCTCTTAACACGTACATTTCCAACAAAAAAGTTATAAACTAATAACGAATAATACATTTATATTGAAAGCGTTTTGTTTTAGGTAGGTCGGTACTCGGTACCTATATAGTTATATTATTTAGATAATCGCGACTGTAATATTACCTGTTTTTATTATTATTGATTGACTATTCTAATTTTATTGTGTTGGCTCTATTAACATTATACTTACTAAGTAAAATAATACAAAATTTGACTACTGTACATCTAGTAACTTTATTTTATACATTACTTACACGGTTTCCAACACACAATAATTAATTTATTATTTACTATACTCTATAGTTCTGTATTATAATTAATGTATAAGACACCTTTGACTATATTAAGAATTTCAAATGTTCCCCTCCCAAGGTAAAAAATGATATACAATAAAATACAATTATTATAAAAATATAAAATATTGAAGTTGAATAAATTTACTTTTTATAAAATAAACATACAAATCATACAATTAATAAATTATTTTTTTATCATTGTTAAAATTTAAAATTTGAAATTAAATAATAATAACCATCGTATTGCCAATACCTAGTAAAATAAATAAGTAATGTTATAGTAGTAATATAAATATATAATAAAATATATTCTGTAATTTTGGCGTCTTCGTTTACAATAGATTTTCATGCACAAAGATTTATACCATTTAATACAAAAATAACATAAATGTTTCAGTGATTTACCTTATAACGAAGTACACTCAAAATTCAACACCTACTGTAGAGAAGAATAGTTTCATACGTTCTTCCCTTTATATTGTTACAATTACTGTAGGTAGTCTAGGTAGTAGGTACCTAGTATAAATGCTGAAAAATTCGTTATTATTCAAACTCCCATGAATAAACCGGAAATAAGTACATTTTACACTGACAATTGTGCTGAATTCCAAATCTAGGTAGTCGATATTTTACCTTTAAAAAGGTATAGCATTGTTGATATTTTTCTCTTTTCTCAGAGTTAACAATCTAGTTAGCCACCTGTTGCAGATATCGAAATATTGGTACAGTGATGCATGGAATTTATAACGAAATAAATTAAAAACGGCTTATACTGAGAGGTAAATACATTTTAAAGAATCCTTCTTAAAATATTTACTATATACATACTACATTGTACATATAATTTTAAATAAATCTTAATTTCTTACATTTAGTTAATTTTAAACTATTTAATTTAATTTATTTTAATTAATTATTTCAACAGTTTAATTGAAATAATTATTTCATCCTTCACAGAAATAGTTTATTCTATTCTACTATATAAAATTTAAAGTTATCACGTGTATACATTCAATAAATATAGAGAATATAATATTATGCTCACAGACTTACCTCTGACATAGTGACATATAACTCTTGTAAAAATATATTATTGTTATAACTACCATTATGGAAACAGACAGAAACAGTTAACAAATTATCAACGATTCTTGAAGGAATAATCAATCCAGAATCAAACGAAGAATTGAAGAAATATGAATTTATTTGTATGGAACATAAACAATTTATAAAAAATAATACAACGGAAAATATACTGCATGAAGTATTTTGTCATAGTTGGAAAGAGGTATTGGGGATTAAAAATTTAATTTACCCAAATGTTTAATTATTTACTTTTTTATTTTATATTATTTACGTATATTTAACAATATTAATTAAAAATAATTTTTTTTAATAATAATAATTTTTGTTTTTTATGACGTAGCTGAGAATGAATCTAAGTAACCATTAGCGGTGTAATAACATTTTTTTTATATTATAACATTCTTGTTAAGTATTGAGTAAATGTATTTTGTATCTGTAATTAATAATTATAAATTAAAAATAATTATAATATAACTAACTGAAATATGTTGAAAAATTTGACAACGTCGCACCTAATTTCATACGCAATCACACGCGCCTTTGAATAATCAAAATTATGTTTTTTGTTATTCCGGCACTGCACGCAATCGTATTCCATCGATACATCGGTCGATACCGTCGTTATGTAATGTATATAAACACCATAATATCAATTACTCCATTCAGTAGTAAAAATAATAAAGCGTTAATCATACTATAACTTTCTCGAACTTCTATATATGAAATCGATACTTACTATATATATAATTTATTTAGTATTTCACCGCATAGATTAAAATAAATTAAAAAAAAAAATTCCCATAAGTTCGCGATCCACCCCTACATTTAGTATAAATTTAAATTCTAAGTGAATTGATTTTTCAATGAAGCGTATAGATTTTCTGTAAACACATTAAGTCAATAAGTAGTCAATAAAATGCTTCGATTTTAAAAAATGGGAGTGGTTTCTGGTAGAAAATTGAATCTAAATGGTATTTTTTAGGGAGGAAGATCAAAATTAAAAATGTAATTTCTAGGAAAATACTATGATCGTTCCGCAAAACTTATTTTCGACAACATTGATTTTGTTTTTTTATGTCACTCGAAAACGAATATCCGTAGATATTTTATTTCCTTACCTATGTTAGGTTAGGTTACCTTACCTAACCTAACCAAATGCTTATATTATAATTTTCTATTTACGATAAAAGTACTGCTTATGATTTAGTAGTTCACGAAGAAACCATAAAATCTAAAAAAACATACAAAGATAACTTTGTATAGATATTTTAAGTTTAAATTTGTACAAAATCACTCATTTAAATTAAAAATAATAATGTTAATTATTTTGTTATAATTTAAAAACATTCCCATAATTTCACGGAATGCAATGACATTTTTAATTGATTAAAAGATATTATTTATATATCACTTCTATGAATATTTTTTTGCTTTTGCTGTTGTACGGTATCGATAGAAAAATAAAATAAAATTTCATGTTATATAAGTTGACGCAATATAATAGAAATATATATTATTTTAATAATATAATTAATGCTAATTTTCGGAAAATATTATATCAATCTAGATAAGGAAATAATAACTAAAAAACATACCACGAAATATACTTAGTGATATTAGCTGATAAACCATGCCCGCTCAGAATAATTTTTATATAATTATATACATAACTACATAATAATAATATATATATAACCACTATAACGTCTATAACCATTAACCAGCATCAAATTTGCAGTCAGAATATTTGCGGTCGGCTCCTTTTTTGTGCCGTCTGCAGTCAGCTTTTTTCTATTTACCTGAATATTAAATTAAAGGTATATATATAATAATAATAATATATACTTAATTGATTCTATACACTATACAGTATAGAATATATTTATTATTTATATATTTATTGATATTATTATTACATTATTTATTCTAGTTTTTATATAGGTATTGGCTATGATGTTCAAGCATTTTTTCAAATTTTTGTAATCTTCTTGTGTATTTTTCTATTTTTTTTTCATTCAAACATAACCAAGTTATTATGTATGCATTATTAAATTATTGATTCGATACTTTCTATTTCTATGTATTGATAACCGTCGTGTACAGTTAAAGTTTCTAACATTTCGAAAGAATCATTCATTTCAAAACACTGTACCAAACTCTACAAAGGTGTATACTATACTAAAGACAAAGAAAATTTTATCGATGATATCTAACTATATAAGTGAAGTAACATAATTTTGATTTAAGACTTCTAACATTCCCAAGAAATAAAAGGAAATATATATATATATTAAACTTTATCTATAATGATACCCTTGAACAACCACATAACAACAATGAACAAATCAATGTATTCAATAATAATACGCTTTTAAATTCTCAATAGTATATGACAACACACCAACACATTTTTATAATAAATAAATTCTATTCTATACTATAATCAATTTAATATATAGGTACTATTAATCTTCTTAGTATATAAAATCAAAAATTGAAAGCTTTGATGCTAATGTTCTCGGAAACTACTCAACAAATTGTCTTAAATTCTTTTTAATTAAAGATTATATTGCGGAAAAGGTTACAATCACAATACCATTTGTCTAAGTTAATTAACAATTGAGGTATCTATTAATTAAATAAACGTTTAAATTGTATACCTATATACATAATTGTGGTGCCTACGAGTTGCCAGCTACCTGTAACTTGACATTTTTGTCCGTCAATCGGCGTGTAGATATGAGAAGTTTATCGATAAAAATAATCTTGGGCATCACATGCACATCAACATAATATTGTATACCGAATATTCGTAACTAAAATATTATATAAAAATTTGATGTTCGACGGATATGATGTTCTTGATGCATTCCGAAACTGTTCAACCGATTTTGATGAAATTATGATCAATGTGTGTAATTTTGTCTTCGTCATAAGATATGATAGTTTTTATCCTGATTAATGGTCTCAACATATTACCTCTTTATTATGTTTAGGGCTATGCGATTATTTAATCGATTATTCAAATAACAGATTATTAATAACGAATGATGCATAATCGGTTAATCGATTGAAAAAAATGCAACGCTGTGCGGGACATATAATATAAAGTTGATATATCAAAAATATCATCTATATACCAAATCAGAAAACCAAAAATAGTTTTTATCCTCGTGTTCAATATTAGCATTTAGCAATCAAACTTAATATGGATGCATTTTGTACTGCAACGAAGTGCACAGGTACAGCTAGTAATATATAATTTTACTTTTCAAAATAATATACACTTCAAAATTCGTAAAATAAAGTTTTTAAATAGTACTAATTTATTTTTAAAATATTGATGAAGATTTGAAGTATAGATTTATTACCTAATAATTAAGTGGTTCCATATATAATTATAGCATACTCCAACCAAAAAGTTATTTTTGAGAAAAATTCGAAAATTCAAATTTGAAAAGTTAGGTCCCAATTTGTTTTAAAATATTGGTGAAGATTAATTTGACAATAGAGACCCCTAAATATAATTTAACGTGCGTCTCAGCCTCTCAGTGCCAGTGCGAGTACAAGCTTCGTGGCGCGAGTCAAGTAAAAAAATATAGCAGCGGCAGTGCGGCACTACAGTGTATATTAACTCGAAGCAGGAGTTACCTATTTAAACAGTATAAATGTCTGTGTTTTTTTAACCGAATCTAACCAGGGCCTAGGGTGGAGCGAGGCCTGGAGCAAATCATATTTTTTTCGCTGAAAAATTATAGTATACACCAATGTATAATTTCATGAATGCAAGGCCCAAAATGTCATACCAAAGCGATAGATATACCTTCAATTTGATACAAAGGTAGATAAAAATATAAACTGACCCCAAACGGAATGAAAAAGGTACTGACCACATCGGTGCCAACACCAAAAATTTTTACCCGATCGTAGGTACAAAGTGTTATTTGCGTTGAGCAGTAAAACATAGACCATACAAAGTGACCATTTTTCCGCTGTTACGGATGTGTTGAATTTAAATTCAATAATAAATCAAAGCATACCAAAAACAAATAATATCAATGAACACAGTTAAGCTTCCTAAGATTCTAAGAGTATTTTAAAATAATATATATATTTATTTATTTATATACCTATATATACAAAGTTATATACATATTTTGAGTTGAATAAATTATTATTTAATTTTATTGTAAATATTCAATTTATTATATATTATTATTTATAAATTATTACAATAGCTTATCATTGTCACTTGAATACATGGTAATATAGTATATCTGTCTCATCAATTTAATATCTGTACTTTTATTATTATTACTATTATTTATTCGATATAATATACAATCAGTTCTTTTAGGAACAATAAGAATATGTGATAAAATATAATTATTTTACATGATTAGTTTAAAGAGAAAAGTCACCCAGTGGTAACACACTACTCTTACTTGTGGTTTTTTATTTTTTATTTAAGTATTATTTTTTTTTTAAATATATATCATTCTTAATACTTAAATAATTAATGTAACCTAGCCCAATAGGAAAAATCTAAGCAATTTATTACCCCAAAAGTGATGTTAGACATTAAGTCACACCACGTTACACCTCACACGCTTCACACACAATTGTATTATATTTCTACTCGAAATCTAAAATGTATGATGCTTAATAATACATCGTAACAATAAAGACTACAACTGAAAAAACTTAAAACTTGGTCTTATTTAAACAAATTTATTTTTGTTACTAATCGGTTAATAATTTAAAAAGGCATGATCCAAACAAATAAATGTATATTATTTTCATAAACTGCCGAATAAATATTTAAGTATAGAAATTATTGAATGATTTTCAATAAAAATCCCCTTTGTAATCCCCTTCGACATGCTATGCAGGCTGCAGCTGCTGCTGCGTCCGTAGGCCATCACATACAGCTGTAAACGTATTCAATAATACAACCAAATAACTGAAATACCACAGAATAACAAGGTAGGTCAAAACCGGTTTTTTTCGTCGGCCGCGTACGGGTATTATACTCATATACACAGTAATAATACTCGTGTTTTATAGTTGTCGACTGCTGTGAAGGAATCGTGGTGCAGGCACGGAACCCCATGCATGTCGTAAAAGAAGATTCTCTTTTCATATTACCAAAATGGCTACCGCATATCAGGAGTACTCAACTTTTTTCCATTTGCAGACCACATTCGAAATTTATATTTCTACTGCCGGCCGTATACACTTCATGATTTTTTGCTCATACTAATAAATCCAATAATTCTAATATTATCACGAACAAATGTTGTTCCGCATGAATTACACAAAATATTCAGTAAGATCTCATATTCTTATTTGACTGATTAACATTTACATTCATTGTTAAGAATTGGTGTTATACATTTTACTCTGATGAATGTTAAAAGATTGGTTAAAAGACCACTAAAAAATCAATAATTATTTTATTACCATAAGAAATAAAATAGTCTCTAACTAGGATAATGATACAACTAAAATACGTTTGTGACCTATTCGTTCGCTAGTCATGGTGATTTTTGACATTGCGCGTGAAGTCATGGATTTATTCACCGCGGCGACGGTTTAGATTTTTGACACCTAAACTGGCGATTTTAGTTTTAACTCGTAGCTAATATTAGAAAAGGTTTAAAATATATTAAAAATAAACTCATAGCAGCAGGTAGTCTTATATAAGTCCTGACAGTGGTATATTATAATTTATAATATAAATTTTATTATTTCATTAATATTAAACCAAAAGGATCCACGTATTTACCTGGAATTTTAAATCTGGACCGTATAAACCAGGACTGTATATATCAAGAAAATACATATCTGAACCGTATAAACGTGAATCATCAATTTGAAAACTACTGCTTTATGTTAAACCAAAAACGGATAAATATTGCTGTGTATTATATATGGCCGTCGCCGCCGTGAATGAATGTCACAATGTCAAAAATCACCGTAACTAGCAAACGAATAGTCACTAAAGAATTTTAATAGTATCATTTTTTTCGTCATAGTATGTTCTATAATTTTAGCCAAAGAAAATTTGATGAGTTGGGTGGTCTTTAAAAAAAAAACAAATACTTATTTATTTCTATTAAATATTCTAAAATTTAAGATATTTTATATTCAAATTAAAAATTATTGAAAGATAGAACTCTTGAAAATTATTTAAATACAATTTTTTCTAGATTATAATTTTATTTTTTTATATTACTTATATAAATTCCTAATTTTATGATATCTCTACAGGACAATTGAAATATTTACTGGCCTTAGGTTGGGCATGATTGAAATAAATTTATTTTATTCCTTTATAATTATACTAGCTGAATTACCCGGCTTCGCCCGTGTGCAATTTTTGCTTTCTTAAAAAAAAATTCTTAAATCAATATACATTGTTGTGTTTTAAAGACGAAAAACATTTATTTTATAATTTATATAATTGAGCTAATCGGTGACCGGTGTTTTACACATCGGAACAATTCATATCTACACGCTGATAAAGTACATAAAAAAAAAGTCAGGTTGCAGGTAGCTGGAAACCCTCGGGACATCGTGCCTTACCGTTTATCGTTATCGGCCGACTGCTATTGTTATTATTATATGAAAATAGATATACAAATTACACGTAAAAATTTATTTTCACCGATTTCAATACTTTAAAATCAAAATTTTGAAAATAGGACGACATGGCGACACTCAGACAGGTATTTGGAACAAATCCATGAAAAAAAATTGGTAAACAGTTAAATAGCGTCGTCACAAAATTGGTACATAAAAATGACCTATTCTTTTATATATATATAAAGATTATTATGGACCTAAATTTAGTAGGTATCTAAAAAAAAAACAAATATTTTATTTTTATGATATAGTTTCATAGTACAAAAAGCTAGATAATAATATCTTAAAACTAATCTACATATTTTGAAAATGGTATTGCTATATTTATAATTATATATAATATATACATATATATATAAGCATGTTTTAATTTAAAATAATTTCGATTATTTTTAACCATTAATAATTTATTCAAAATTGTAAATATTAAAAATCTATCCAGTCAATGTACAGGTAATACTTTTCTTTATAAAATATATAATATATTATGCTTTTGCCCTAAACTGCACCAAACAGTCGTGGAAATACGGAGTATCTTTGTTCCTATATTAAGTAGGAGATAGACAAAAAAAACAAATTTAATGCCGGTGTAGCGGCCCCTTGTTATTATTCGAAAACCATTTATCAATTATTGACATAATATCTGCTTCACATTTTTGCCAAACTGAATCCCAATTAGAGATAGAAACTATAATGGCCGTGTCGTCAGCGTAAGAAAAAATGTTCCGATTATTTATATTTAGATCATTTAAAGCGTGCGGTTACGTATATTATGTATAGGATTATGGGGAAAGAATTGTACCGTATGTACCTTGAGGGACTCCATTCTAGATTTGACCTATTTCACTTATTGTGCTATCTATTTTGACCTTGAGTTGAGTTCTTTGGTGTAAGTATGATTCAAAGTTGTCCTAGTAATTTTTCCTCTCTAGGATTATTATATAAGCGTCTTTACCACCACCTAACCTAACCCAGCTCCACTATTATACATCTTCTTTATATAGTATAAAACAAAGTCACTTCCCGCTGTCTGTCCCTATATATGCTTAGATTTTGATGCGGTTTTTTTATTTGATAGAGTGATTCAAGAGGAAGGTTTATACGTATATAATATGTATAATATAGTAAAGAAACACTGATAATTGTAATTTTAAAAAAACATGTAAATTTTATACCTCGTAATAACGTAAAAAATCGTTATACAATGAAGATAGGAGATTTATTCTTACTTTAAATATATGTTATATGTATGTGATTTAATCATGTATTAATATCAATTTTTTACGTAATTACCTTACTCCTGATTGTCGGAGGATTTTCGTTATTGTACACTGTATACAACCTATATGTCTATTTAATAATATTATTATAATACCATATATTGTAAACATGCACCTTACATGGTTCACTGTACTATGTGTATATATGTATATTGTATTATTGTATATAAATATATGTGCTGCGATGATGAAATGAGGTGATACTGGTAAAATAAGATCACTGGACGTATATATCCAAATAAAAACAAGACTGACTTATTAATGTATAATAAGAACGGGTTTGGTCATCGCATAACGGAAACGGACTCCAGGGATGTTGGTGAAAAGACGGGTGCATATGCACTGCTGAAGGAGACGACTTGGTCAAGCCAATCAGAGACGTAGGCGGTCCCATCAAAGGCCTCCGCGTTTCCAAAGATCTAGCTTTATGGCTTTATCCTTGGTTGCAGAGACCCTCGTTGGGCCACCCCTTGTCTTTTTTTGTATACAAGAAAAGTCACACGTTCTGCGCTTTATTGTCACATACACGTATGGCGTTTCTATGTGACCTTGTAATATAAATCGTCCCCTTTGTCACTGATAAAAGATTTTTATTGAAGTTTACAGTTATCCGCGCACGGCAACTTGATCGGTACTAATTTATTATGTCCAACCCTTTATGAAATTATTACATTTATGATATAAGCGCATATCATTACAACCTATAGAGGAAACTTGATAAATTGGGTCCGTGATAATTTTTGTCCATTTTGAAAGCGGTAAGTTGAGTCCCGGAAATAAAAAGGTAATAGGTAAGTTGGTCCCAGCAAACCATTGGTGCAAGTAGGTCTAAAATATAAAAAACTTAATACTTAAATATTTTTTAATAATTCTGTTACAGTTACAATAATACGTCATATTGCATATTATAATGGAACACCGCCCGGACACCAATTAATTCTCGTTATATAATTACTAGTTAAGAATTTGTTAAATTTGTATCATTTAAGTTTTTACCTATATATTAACAATATTTTGATTATTACTATTTATACCACATATTGTACAATGTGACATACTATATTATTATTTAGCTTACTAGTATTGTTAACATTTTTTACCAGGACACATTTTTTTGAGTATTTATACCATTATTATTTATTCAGAACATAATATTATAAAAACCACATAAACTATAATTTATATATTATTTTCCGGGGCTCGACTTACCTATAACCTTTTTTTCTCGGGGCCCAATTTACCGAGATAAGGTCATTTGAGATCCAATTTACCAATCCCGATAATATAGTGAAGCGTCCCTATACCTATCGTATCTACTTTAAATTTTCACTAATATATTGGAAATTTGAAACTATTTGGAAGTTTGTTTTTTGAATTTGGGTCTACATATTTTTTTGGAGTACATACAATGTTGTAGTTAAACAAAAAATATATTGTATGAAGAGTATGAACTATGAAGATAAATACACCTAAATTGAGAATTTAAATATAAAAGTAGATATTAATGTAGAAATAAAATTAATAAAAAAATTATCTATGTCGTAAAATACAATATTGACCATCGGTTACAATGCTCTTAAAAGGATTCAATACCGACTTTTCATATCTCTATCTAATACACGCGGAACATAGACATTTAAACGTATTTTTTACAAACATACCAATTGATCTAGAAAAGCGATAAACGGTGATATACGATTGCGTACGATTGTCCCTTTTAGTAGAATGATTACATAGTGTTAGTACGATTGCGTACGAAAATGAGTGCCTATAATACTAAATTTTATTTGATTTAAAATAATAATAATATAATTTAAAAAAAACATTATTATATGGTCAATTAAAAACAATATTAAATATATAGTTATATAATTATATAAATACAATAAAAATATAAACTATAAGTTATAAAATTAAAGCCTTGATATCGATAACCAGTTCGGCATTCCTTGATAAAAAAAATGTAATACACTACCATCTATTTTAAATTGGTCGTATATAGATTTATTATATGGTTAATTTTTGGATATATCTAGTTGGAATAACTTTAGATATATATTTTTGTATAGTGGATATTTTTATATTGCAGGTTACAGCTTGCATTTCTTTCAATGCCTCAACGACAGAGTATATTGATGGATGTGCATTATTATGGAATTGAGCGTTAAAATGTCTGTGAAAACTCTCTGAACCATTTACAGTTCTGACATTAAAATAAGTAAAAATTATGGAATTAAAAATAATCTAATTACCTATTTGAAGACACTTATATTATACAAGAATACTTCCTACAAAATTTTCTTATAATTTATACTTATTATATAAGACATTTTCATGATTTTGAACAACGGAAACATCGGAAACATTGCATTAAGTTTGGGTAGGTAGAATGTACGCAATCGTAATGATGAAAAAGATCCATACACAATTGTATCATATGCAATCGTAACGCACCCGCGATGAGAAATCTGAAAACAGAATTTAATTTGTCGTTAAGTCTACTTGACATCGACATTCCCATATTTTTATTTTATCGCCTTAAATAAAAAATGTTATATGTTTTAAGCAAGAAAAAAAAAGGAATTGTGGCAAAGTCGATCTCAAATAGATTAAACAAAAAATTCAAATTTGTTATCAGATTTCTTATTGCTTCATTAATCGGTATGTTTGCGAAAACACGTCTAAATTTCTATGTTCCGTGTGTAATAGAAAAAGATAGAAATAGCCGGTATCAAATCCACTTATCCCATTCAAAGAACCTACTAATAAATAACAGCGGCATCATTTTTATTGGCTTTTCTAACCTGTATTATGTAATATAGCCTATAATTAAAAGATATTTTAATCAGGATTTTTTCTTAATGTTCTCAGTGCAATTATTTATATTAATAGCTATAAATATGACTTATTGAAGAATAAAAACATAGATTTGTTTGCACAACTGTTATACTTATTCGTATAACATTAATCTCTGATATAAACATTTTGCATATTTCTATTTCTTAATATCTTAAAATCTTTAAATATTATAACTTATTTCTTAAAAAACAGTAAATTTTATGAAGTAAAAAGCCAAATAATCCTTAGTAGTTACTACTATAGTATATAACAATGTATAGACATACTCTTTATATATGATAGCTTGTAAGTTTGTAACAGTAAATAACAACTAACAAGGGTAAAAAGTAAGAAAAGGTCTGCACGAGTCTCATTATAAAAAGTAAGAAAAATGTAAGAGCTGAAAATAAGTTTTTATTATGAAATAGCGGTTTGTTTTATTAATAATACCTCAACAGGATAGTCAGGATATCCAATAGGTGTGTCATACGTGTTATGTGAACTTTAAGGTTCATGTAAGATTTTTGCATTGTAAATTTATAATAAAATTAATTAAAATTATTGAGCTATACGTTAATATTTTATAATGACAACGTTATGTATACGCCGTTAAATAAATAATGTTGAAGTGTTTATATAGGTACATCTTTTATAATAAATGTTACAAAAAAGTTTAAAATTTATATGTAGGATGGTGGTGGTACGGGGAGCGAAGGCTTCTTCGGTCCTGTTTTAGGCTTATAATTTTAGCCCCCCCCCCTACTAATAAGTCAAATTTACGCCTATGGCCATACACTATAATTTATAACTTTAAAAAGTCATAATAGTTAAAGACAATAAGTTAAAAATCTATCTTTTTAATTATTATTCATTAGCATTCAAACTAATGCTTCATTTTTAATAAAATATTCTTACTCTGTTACAACTTTAATTATTAATTTTAAATTATTCAATATGTCATTATAAGTTATGACTTTATACTGAAAATATAATTTTTATCAATTTTTATGTTAAATATGTATCAATTTTAAATGAAGTGCAATTACATCAAGTTATACTTAATTAATTTTTATTTTATTAAAAATTAAAATCTGTTTTCTATACAATACAGTATTACAGTATAATACTAATATGTACCTAATGTTAGAGCAAGTTGGATCATTTTATAAAAATCAGGAAATATTTGAAGTAAAATATTCTTTTTAATGTCTTCAATATCGTCTCTTTCAGATTCAACTAAATAGTTCTTAGCAGCCGTAATTTCTGACCTTAGACTTTCTTGAAAAATTCTATGAAATAAACATTTATAATTATATATACATAAATTTAGTACCTACGGAATATTTATAAAATAATTAGGTTTTAAGTATTACAAAAAAATACCTTATATTGATAGCTAATGGGTAGAAAATATATACAATATTATGTAAACACAATATGGTTTTAATTAATGCTGTCAACCCCTCACCCGATCGCCAGATATGCACAAACAAACGTAACTTACAGTAGATAGTAGAGTCTTCTGTATTTGGAGGCTCAAATTAATTATTTGTTCAAATATCTACTCGCATTTGTTAATCTAACCCAACTGAACTCGCATCCTGTGGAGTTTAGATTATCTAAGGTACTAATTACTTACGTAACTACTACTTAATAACTTTTGATAGTTATTTATTATTTATAGTGACCTATTTAATTAACTCATAACATTAAATTCTGAATCTTATCTATTATCATATTTTTGTATAACCTAATAACCTATAGATATGCCATTATATTTTATCGTTTTGTGGTTGTGACTTTATAGAATATATAAGAAACACTTTTATAACATATATTTTTAATAAAATATAAAAAGGCTTAAAAATTTGATTTAATTCAACTTTATGACTGACATATGACTTTGAACCTTTAAATATGGCTTATATAAATATAAAATATCTATCATACTTTATACTTATACCTACTGGGAGTACTGGCTACTACCTATACCTAATTAAAAACATTTTTAACTTCCAATTTTTTGATTATAGTTAAATCAGTGGCGGCTCGTGTGTATGTGCACAAGTGCACGTGCACTACCTACCTAAACTCAAGAAAAATTGAAAACAAATCATAATAATACAACTAAGTACCTGTAATGTAATAAGAATTATTTTCAAAATATAAAAATATAAATTCAGAGTATTATGAAAATAATAATATTATAATATTATGTATTTATGTTTAATATTTGGATTGGGTTATTTCGACTGCTAAATGGCTGTCCGCGACGGAACGGTATCGGCGTGTATTATTATAGTAGTGCAGTTGTGCACACAATCATTGTGCACATTTGTACAGTGTAAAAATTGAAGCAAGTCGATACACGCAGCCCGCGTTGTAATGGAGTTGGTGTGCACATTTGTTTGTGTGCACATAACCAATTAAATTATTTTCAGCGAATTATTTTCGACGTCGCCGCGTCGCTGAGCGTCGGCATCGGCATTATTATGTTATTATAGTTTATTTTTACTCTCATTAATTTATTATATTATTTCGATTATCAGCTGATAATATTAGCTAGTCGATCATTATCGGAAATTCAAAACATTATTAATCGTGACCATCGTGTTTCTGTTTATTATCGACGACCGACATTAACGTATATTAATATATTATTACTCGTGTATTTGTTTTCAATTTTTAAAATGAACTCAGTACAGCAATTAATACTGCAATGTAATTTTTCATCAATCTCGTTGGAGAAAAAGATGGAAATAAAAAATAAAGGTAGGCCTACTCCAGATTTAAATATTAAACAAATTACTAAATGTAAAACGAGAGATTATGTAAGACAATTTAAAAATGATATATATAAAACTAATGACTGGATTTGTGGTTGTTCAGAAACAAATCGTTTGTATTGTTTCCCCTGTCTACTTTTTGGTCAAAAATCTAATGATGCCGCTTGGGTAAAGAATGGAATAAACGATTTAATTCATTTAACTTCTAAAATCAAAACACACGAAAAATCAATGACACACATAAATTCTCAATTAAATTTAAAACTATTAGGGAAACAAGACATAAGACAACAACTTTCTAGTGCATATCGGTTGAATATCAAACAATACAATGAAAAAATAAGTCATAATCGTTATATATTGAATAAAATCATAAATTGTATTAAATTTTGTGGAGCATTTGAGCTTGCACTCCGAGGTCACGATGAAAAATCAAATTCAGAGAATCCCGGCGTATTTCGAGGTCTTATAAACTTTAGTTCAGAGTTAGATTCGGTACTAAAATGTCATATTGAGAACTCTTCGGTATTTAAAGGTTTATCCAAATCAATCCAAAATGATTTACTAGAATGTTGTTTAGCTGTATGTCAACAAAGAATTAAAAATGAAATAAAACAAGCAGAATATATTTCTGTAATGGCTGACGAAACAACTGACGTATCTGCTCAGTTTCAATTGTCAATAATATTTAGATATTTACTATCGGATGGAACACCAGTAGAAAGATTTTGGGTATTTTTCAATCCTACTGGACACGATGCGAAATCGTTGTCTGAATGTATAATATTTAATTTGGAAAAAGTCCTAGAGTCACCAGATATGTTGATTTGTCAGAGTTACGACGGCGCAAACGTGATGAGTGGACGTCTCAATGGTGTAAAAAAAATAATAAACAATAGCTATAAAAATGCACATTTCATACATTGTTATGCTCATCAGCTTAATTTAATTTTAATTCAAGCAACTTCACAAAATCGTGAGATAAGAATTTTTTTTTCAAACCTAACTGATATAACCAATTTTTTTTCCAACAGTCCGCAGCGGGTTACGGTTTTAGATAAAATTATTAAACACAGAGTTCCTCGATCATCTAATACTAGATGGAATTTTAAAAGTCGAATAGTAAATACTGTGTATGAGAATCTTGAGTCGTTAATTGAATGTATGAAAGAAATTGAATCAACATTCAATCAAACCATAGCAATTAATCAAGCTGGAGCTTTGCATCGGATGTTAATTGACGATAGATTTATATTTTGGTTAAGAGTGTTTCATTCTTTAATGCCTCATGTTGATATTTTATATAATCAACTACAAAAACCAACTATGGATCCTGTAGAACTTTCAAAGGCAATTTTTCGGTTCGAAGAAAATATATTAAAAGAAAGACAGAATATTGATAACATCTTTGAAACTTCTCAAAATCATCCAACGAAAAAACGAAAACATGATGATACTATTGAAACAAGAAAAATCGCTGCAAAAGAAGTATGTGACATTTTTATTGTCAACGTTAAAGAACGGTTTGATTATAAAAACCACTTAAATGCTTCGCACCTATTTTTATCTACCAAATTTCTTATGTACGAAAATAACTTCCCAGGTGACCATTTTAATAAAACAATTGAAGCATATCCTTTTTTGGATGTTACTAAACTTAAAACTGAACTACAACTGTTCTACAAAAGAACCGATTTCCGTGATATCAATTCATCAGTTCATTTATTGAAATTTATAATTGAAAATAATTTAATACATATATTTTCTGAAAGCTACAAACTTTTAAAAATAATTTCAACTATTCCAATGACTACAGCTGAAGCCGAAAGGTCGTTTTCTACATTGAAACGTATTAAAACATTTTTGAGAAATTCAATGACAGAAGATCGACTTACAGCACTAGCTATGTTATCGATCGAAAAACGGATGATCAACAACATTCCAAACTTCAACGAAGAAGTAATAAACAGATTTGCAGAAAAAAAAGAGAGGAGAATCGATTTAACATATAAATATGTACCTGAAATATAATAATTTGTATCTACTTTGTCATAGTTTTTTACCTGAAAATGTATTATTACTATTATTATTATTATGTATTTACTATTATTATAGGTACTTGACACTTGTAAAAATAGGTATAAGCAAAAGAAAAAGTAATTTGTAAATAACTAAAATTTGTAAACAATATTATTTAATACAATTTATAATATATATATATATATTATATTGGTTATATTTTTTTTGGATGTGCACTACTTCATTAAAAACCCACGAGCCGCCACTGAGTTAAATACTAGTAATAATATCACTGAAAAAAATAAATTGTAATGATAACCAGAATATGATTGCTATTACTAGAATTTTCGGTTGCTCCCATGACAACAATGAGTTTAATTAAAATTACTAGTTCCACTTGGTTAACTGAGTTTGTATCGGTTACAGCTAAGTTATAAATAAGTATCAATAATATAGTGAATACCAAACAAATTTTTACCATAACCATTGGCGCAACTATGTCTAAAATACTAGGGGGACTGCAGGCCCACAAATAAATACCTAATTTAATTTATTTACTTTCATAATTTCCAAAACACTAGGAGGATCGTCTGGATTACTTTCATATCAATAGTAACAACTGTATAAATACGGATAATATTTTGTTATAATAAAAATACTAAATAAGTTTTTTTTATCCATTTTTAATTACCAAAATAAAACTAAAATATTAGACAGTGAACGCAATGCCGCTGGTCGAGATGTCCACATAATATTTATTAGATAAAGATATTTTTATTAAATTATATGTACAAGTATATTGAAAAATAAACTTTAATGTTTTATATTTATACAATTTACTTTTGAATAATTCTGATATAATAATGCTCTACGTCATATTGCATAGGATGTATCTTACATTCTCATTATTTTATGTTTAAATGATTAATCAATCTTTAATAATCAAAAATATTTTGGGGGCTAAGTTTTTGTACACCGTACAATACCTTTATGTATTTACACAAATATGATTTGTTGTAGATACCTATTAGTTTGGTTGATACAAACAATACATAGTCGATTTTGTTATATTTGTACTTATGTCTTCAAGTCTTTGTAAGACTTTGATTGATTATTTACGTTTTAAATTAATTATTTTGTGACAGTAAATCATGAAAATTATCAGTCTATTTAAGTTTTTGAATAACAATTTGTTGAATATGTTGTTAAATAACACTTACATAATATAGCAACATAATACATTATAACAATATAACTGAACGTTGAATTACTCATATTCAAATAACATGTGTATTAAAAAATAATCAACATTACATCATCAATTGTTCAGTAATTTTAAATAAATATAAAATAAAATTATCAGTATAACCATTACAAATCTCTAGAATGAAGTCATTTTTTTAATATCTACAAAAAAATAGCTTAATAATCGGAATCAATTATATTAATAATTTATAGATTGGTAACTGACTCATATTTTTTAATTTGTACTCATTTACAGTCATACCTAAATTAACTAGGTAATTAAAAGTATCATCATTCATCAGTCACTCAACATTTGAAAAGTGTTAATAGGTATATTTAGGAGCTGGCCTTTTAAGAACCCAAATAATTTAGTAATATACCTATTGTCAGTGGCCGATTCAAGGGTGGCGAGTGCCCCCTCCCCCTTGACAGTAATATTATGTATTTATGTATGTAAGTTGTGAGGCCTAAAATCAAATCCTAAATATTGTGTTTATAAAATTATATAATGTAAATATAATAAGAAAAATATTTGCCCCTTCCCTCCCTCCCACACCAAAAAAAAAATCCACTGCCATTACAGTTCCACGAACTCAATATCCATTTCAATGAACAATTATTATAACTGAATAAAGCTGGGGTAATACACAGAGTTTTTCGCCGTGTATTCCGATGGCGTTTTCCATCGAATTTGAAATGCATTGTCTTATTTAGAGTACCTAACCTATCTATACACAACAGAAAACGCCAGTAAGCTTAAGTTTTAATGGACGAACGTGGATATAAAAAAAACTAATTGTACATAGTTTTGAATTAGGAGAGGCTATACTGATATGATGATTGATGACTGAATACAACACTGTGTATAGGCCTGGGCGTCTGACTTTAGTGCACTAGCGCTCGAGATAATTTATACTGTTGTAGTATTATCGGTTCTATGTCTATTTGTTTTCTCCTCTAAATTCTCGCTAATTAAAGGTTATAATATTCATACACACATAGGTTAATGTGATTTTTACTCAAGATTAGTAAATTATATTATAGCCGTTATAGGCGGTTACCTCAGTCGTATAAACAAAATAATTTCCTATTTTTAAATTCGCTTATTCTCGTCTACCAACATCATTTCCAGAACATTTGTTGGTTGTATCTGTTATGTATATGTTTTGTAATATAGTTATTCAACTGCATTGAGTAGGCGCGAATACAGGAAAAAAAGTCGTTGGGTTTTTTTTAAAAAAATTTACATAAATATCACACTATTCGTTTGTAGGTTAAGTAATTAATTTATTTTTTGTTCCTGATATTTCGGAAGAGGTTTTCAAAATCTTTTAAAAATTAATCGTGCATATGTATTTTAAATATTTTTATACAGATCTAAAAACAACTCGTGTTAAATCTTGTAATACATTTTTAAGAATTTTTACCCAGCGAATAATATTTTTTATCAACAAAAAACTAAGAAAATGAAAAATTTAAATTTCTATAAATTACTTAAAGATAGTCGAAATATTTTGAAAATTTTATTACGAATAAAAAATAACCATGTATACATTATATAAATCATTTGATGAAAACGCCAAGTACGATTATTGCAGGTTTTTGCATAGGTACTAAACGAATATCAAAAATTATTCTACATGTTAAAATAACAATAGATAATACAATTATAATATATTCGTGTACATAAAAAAAACTTGATAGAATAATCCAAGCTATAAGCAATAACGTGTTGATCACATAACGAATAAAACGTGAAATGCAATGCACGAACACACCACAACATCCACAACATTCGACAGTTTTTTAGCAATAAAGCCAATGCTGTATTTCTCCTATTCTTGTTTTTTTCATAAAATCAAAGTGAGGTAACTTATAATACCTATAATCTATAAGCCTTGAGTCGTAACTGGGAAATGGAGATATGACTCAACGACAAACTACGTCCACTAAACCATCAACTGTATAACCTACAGTCAGTAACGTAGCCAGGGTGAGAGCTGAGAGAGCTGCAGCCCCGAAATATCAAGAAGATTAAAAAATTATTTTAATTTTTAATAGTCTATGAAAATTGCTACAAAAATTGATCAGCCCTCCCAAAAAAAAAAAATCCTGGTTACGCCACTACCTACTGTAGTAATAACTAACAATACTACTGCTACTGTGTAGGTGGCATCAGATCTGTAACATTGCAAAAGTAAAAATTAACTCTTTATAAAATTGTACATTATACTTTTTAATTAGAGCCTCGCGGTTATTATTCCATTTATAGCGAGTGTTAGGCATTATGTAGATAAATTATCTGAATACATTTTTCGTGGGTATATTTTATCTCATCTATATAACTTTTAAATTATTTATCTAATATCTTATCTAAATAATAAAAACGGTCTTTTAACTCTTTTTTTAATTATCTAGTTAAATTGTTTACTCTATTGTCTATTTTTTTCATACAATATTTATTTACACAGTCGCATTGCATTGTAATAACATATTAAATGACCCGTAGATTTACAAAAAGTAATTTGTATACTTGCACTGTCATTAGGTAACAACTAGTTACCATACTATTACTAGCTACAATAATACCATTTTCTGTAAAATTTAGTGTAGGCAATTAAATACTCACACCTCAAAGAAATCATCTAAAAGACAACACTTTTGAAAAATTACTATGCCTAAGGTCACATAAAGAATAAACAATACTTACTTTTAATATATTAACGACCACATTAATTGATCTATATTACACATAAAGTGGTATATCATATTTTAATATTTATACAAAATAACTTTCCTAATTATTAACTATGTTTATGATCTACTATGTATTTAAATGTTTTTTATTTTAATATGTAACCAAATGTACCATTAGTACCAATCTGTTTTGAAAAAATTTTGGCTAAAAAATTGCATTTAATGTATTATAAATATTTTATTGTTATAATAGAATATATTATTTAGTATTTAATGTATACATTTTTCTAAATTTAATCAACAAAAATCTCATAAAAATAACTGCAATTTATGCTTAATTTTTTTGTTTTTGCTACAAATGTTAATAACTAATAGGGCACCTTCTATTCATTATTTAAGTTTGTTACCAAGTAAAAACTGTCTTACTGTCATTAATAGCAAATAAACTAAATATTTCAAATGATGGTCAACCTTTTTGGAAACCTTTATAATTATTTTAATAATTACCTACCTAATAATTATAACACAATTTTAATGAATGTTTGTATTTGTTCTTTTCGATAATTATAAAAAAAAATATTGATGATTTTTGATTTTGACATACCAAAAGTATAAAATTTGTTTTACTCAATGTAATGCATTCAATGCATCACTCAAATTCAACAATTTAAATATTGTTTTTATATACATATATTTAGGGAATCATGACTATCAAATTGGAAAATTTATATTGTTAAAATAATTAAATTAAAACACATGACACATCATTAAAAAAATATTTAATTTCTTAAAATATAAATTTAACAACATTAATAATACTAGGTACATTTAAAATAATAAATTATTGAGTTTAATATCAATATTCTACATATAATAAACATTGTATAAAATATAAAAAAAAACAATTTCACGTAATATAAAAACAGTCAACACTGGAATAGAATGCAACTAAATTGCTTTGGTTTTTCATAATTTCTTTAATGGTTAACAAATTATATTAATATATATAATGCTTAAACATATTATAATATTTAATTATTACATACATATTAGTCTATAATATGTTAATAACTTAAAATATTTCGATCATCAGTCTTTTCTAAATATAATCACAATAGGCCATTTAAATTTGATTAGTACATTACAAAAGATATGAAAAATATATTCATAGGTATAAAATGGTATTTTAATTATTTCCCAAACGTACTTTAGAATATATCTATAAAATAAGTTAGGTATAAACAATTTAAATGTTAATAAAACAAATAACATTAATATATATTATACAATAATAATTTTAAAAATAATTATCACAAATTATCTATATTTTTTAGTGGTTCAAATACCTAGTAAATATAGTAAATTTCAACAAAATAATAAATAACAATGAATAAAAATAGTTAATTAATTATCTTCTGATAACAAATTATTCATTATTGTTGCAAGTAAGAATAAACAGTTTTTTTCACTTCATTGATTATAAGCAAACAATTAACAGTAACAATGTCTTTATAAATAGGTTGAACTGAAACATAAATATATATTTTGGAATTAATTCAATTATGAACATGTTTAATAATTTAATAATATAACATAAATATAACTTACACATAACTTTCTTAATTGGAATGAATGATATCAAAGATTGTTCTTGTTTTTCAACTATATCTATGATACTAGGATCTTTAATATACTCTTTTAATTTCTTTAAAAGAGTTATTAATTCATCTACATGTTTGTCATTAACTTTTGAACAAAACACAAAAGCATGACCCATTTCATCAGGTTTCATCATACCAGTCTAACACGGAACATAAAAGAATGCAATTCAAATATTTAGTTAAAATAGAATTTGAAAATTATTATTAAGTAAATATAAAATACCTTTAGGAACATATTTAAAAGTATAAAGAAAACACCAACATTCACTTGAGTAAGCAACGGATATCCAATTACTAATAAACTATCAGAAGTTTGAAGCTTTTCAAATGATTCTAAGATAGCAATCAAAGAATCATGTTGTTTTCGATTATTGTTGATACAATCGCTGATATATATCGAAGTTACATCACAAACAATTAATTGGCCATTGATAGTTTGCCTCGGAATTTGAAGCCAAAAGTAACTGTAATACATAAAGAATATTCCATGTTGAAATTAAAAGTTTCAACAATAATTTTACTTGTAAATTACAATGAATTTAAAACTAACTCTCTACGCTTAATATTATCCTCAATAGGAATAGTAAATAGTGATCTTGCCCGGTTACTATAGTCGATTAGTGTATTCACACAAAACTTTGAGTTACGTATCACAGATACCGGTTTACCCATTTGTATATTAAAATCAGATGAGTGAATTTTGGCATCCTGTGTGAAAAAATCAACAATTTAACCAATCTTAATCATTTGCTAAGGACACAATTACTACATTTATATGCAGCAGTTAATACGAATTGACTCATTGCGCATTGAGTTGATTCGCATTAGAGAGCGGATTTATATGCACCTAAAATATCAAGATTAGATGTTAAATAAAATTATAAGTTAATGCAAATGTTTTTTAGTCCATGCTTTATACTTTGGATTCCATGACCAAAATAATTATAATTTAACATTTTAAAATTTCCACTAAAATATTAATTCGCATTAAAGCATTTACATGCATTTCTTAATCCCAGAGTAAGTGTTAATTCAATTTGAAAAATCGAATTAAATAATAAATGCGTATCAGTTTAATGCAAACTAAAAATGCGTTTATATGCACCTAACTCTCTTGGACTAACTCAATGTGGATTAAGTTAAAGCGCATTAATTGCTACATATAAATGTAGTAAATAATAAATATAATTTTTGATCATAAAATGATGATTTTTACTATTTTACTACTATTCCTATAAAATCAAATTATGAAATTAACCTCTGCAGTAAACCATAAAACTGATGAGTCGTATTGCCATTGATATTGATTAAACATATTAACTTCATCTTGAAGTAACTTCGCTTCATCTGATGCTTGACATTCTATCCTACGTTGTTTCTCAGAAAATGAATAATCCATGACTAACTTCATAGTTGAAACTTTTGGAAAATCATACTGTAAACTCTATTTAATTTAAAAAAATTTAGTATTTATAAAATAAGCATACAAGATACAAGTTTAATCATTTAATTTTTTATTTTTACCTGAAGTTTATTTTGTCCAACTATTTCCTGTGATGATTCTATTGGTTTTACTTTATATTTATGAGCATATGTCTTAGCAACCCAATATTGTAACTCGGTTAAATATTTAGTGTCATTTTCAATTTTTTTTACAAATCGTTCTATATTGTTTTCAATAATTTGTATTTGTAGTTCACTAAAATATTTTGAACAGTTATACATAGACGATAAAAAATCTTTAGGCAATTCTTTTAATGGAAACATACTATAATCAGACACAGCTAAAATAATAAAATAAGTCACATATAGATATAAGAATCAATATTTATGTTTATTAATAAATAATAATACATACTCCGATCAATAGTTGAAAAATATGTATGAATCCAAGGTTCTACATGTTGTAAACCTTTATATCCGCAACATACAATATAAACTTCAGAATTTCCCTGTTTACTAGTAACTGGTTTTTTTATTTGTATCGAATCAAAAGCACAGCATAACAAATATATTCGACACAAAGAATTGCATTCAAACATAGTAAACATTTTTAGAACAAAAGTACCACCTAAATTTATTTTTAAAAACATTAACAAAATTAAAAATTCACAAATATGTCTAATATTAATACAACCTTCTTGAAGTATCATTAAAGCGACCATAGTTTCAACTATTTGAAGTCGCATTACTACGTTTTCTTGTTCGTCAGGATTATTTTGGCAGTCCATACTACCATCAGCTGTTACCTGAAGGTTATAAAAAAAAAAAAATGATATAGAAGAATAAATAAATAAATGTTTTATTTACCAAATTTGCTTTATCGCCAAAACGGTTTTTAACAAAGGCATATAAATCTTTATAGAAGTTTTTTTGGAAAATATCGCCAGTATGATCCGTACCAAAAAACCAATGGTTTATTGTGAATAACATGAATCTATCATCATTTATTAAATCAGGATTACCGTTTCCTTCGTGATATGGATTTAATGAAACTCCTATCCAATCCCACTAGGACAATAAACAAAATTAATTAAATTAAATAATTATTAAAACTAATTAGAATTAGAATTACTTACTTTGACATTTATTTCTTGGCTAACAATAAAATGGTTGAGAGCAGAAATAAAACCACCCGGAGCTTCACATAAATGAACACTATACAATTTACCATTGTCAATACATTTTTGAGGTATTAATTTATAATCGTTTAATAGTTCAAAAAACTTCAACCAAGCCCCAGTTAATAATTCAGGATGTCCAATTCCTCTAACTTTAGATATGACTTTACCAGCTGGATTTGTTTGTTTTGTATTTTTATGCCATTCAGCTAAGTTAAAATCATCGAGTTTATCCTTGACTTTATTAAGTGATTTTTTTAAATTAATAAAATCTGGTAACTAAAAAAAAATAGTAAAATTGTTCTTAGTATATTAAAATAATAATTAGATAAGCACATTTAAGTTTAATAGTTTTTATTCTTTATTTATTTATTACCTATAATTATTATTATTTTATAAACTTTGAAATAATTATTTTTATTAAAAATAAAATACAGTCAAATTGCGATTTACACTTTACTATTTAAAAAAAAATAAAATAATTGTAAAATCTTAATGAAAAATATATTTTTTTTAATTTTTATAATTATGAAAATGTACAGCTCTAAATCTACTTAATACTACATTAACTACATTACAAAATAAGAATACAGATAGGCACTAAATAATTAACTAGTAAAATTATTTATAATAAATATTTTTTTAAATATCTTTAAGTACCTAAGGTTGACTCCCTTAAATGATTTTAGGTTTACCAATATCTATAAATCATGATTTAAGTACCTACATGGTATAACAATATAGTTTAAAAATTATTCACATTTTTGTAGTTAAAAAATGTTATTTTTAATATTATATGAGTTCAAAGACCATGAAATCGTGCATACTATCTTTCAAGCAGACACATGGGTATATTAATTATTTAAATACATTACTAGTTAGAAAATAATAAAGTTACAAATCATTGTATACCATATTGCTATCATAATTTTAATGTTTTATCATTTTTATAGATAACAAGTATGAACTGATTTTTTTGACATTAATAAACAGTTTAATATACATTTTATAGTAATATATTATTTTAAAAACAATTCAATAAACAGTTTAGGTTCTGTTTTTTCTAGTGTATAAAAATACTTAATTGCTATTATTTATTAGGTAATTACAATAAATTATAATCCCCTTAAGATTAAAACAATTTGTGAAAAATATAATTTCTTTTAATATTTTTTTTAAATTTTTAATTTCCAAAATGTTAATAAATATAAAATATATTAGGTATTTATTTTGTATCTAATTAATCATTATAAAAATTATTATACATAATGACTTTAACTTTCATATAAGTACCAAATTAGGTATCTGATAATAATTAATTTGTTAAACATTGATTTATTAATATTAATTTATGTACAACTACTAAAAAAGTTATAAATAAAACTTAATGTTTTAAATTACCTCCCATTTGCATTGACTTAGCATAGTGTCTGGGTCAGGAAGTTTCCATTTGGTTTGATTTGGCATGCAAAATTGCTTAGAAAACAATTGGGTTACAACTTCGTCATATTGCGATGATTTGTACTGGTAACCGTTGTAGTGTTTCTTTTCCCTGGTCCCGTCTTCTTTTGGGTACTCGTAAGTAGTGTAATTGTTATTAAACGAATCTTCAGTTTTGTCCATTTTAGTTTGCATTGCTCGTGGAATTCAAATAATAATTTACTCGTATTTAAAAGTAATTATAATAGACGATAAATGTAAAACATAAAATATTAAATAACAATCGATATTACATTGTAATCCCTATTAACGAGCATTC